>NC_082344.1:70621862-70634362 GCF_027477595.1 Haemorhous mexicanus | reverse complement strand
TATCCCTGGCATGTAAACAGCCTTCAAGCAGTGGCTTTAGATGTATCTCTACATCCCAATGGCATTAATGGCACATGCATGTGTGTGTAAACATCAGTGTCTGTGAATATATCATATAGGGATATGTAATATAATGTATGGATTTTTTCTCTGTAGATACAAATGTTTATATAGGAATGTACACCAAATAAACATGAGGAAGAATGAAAACACTGCATTGTAATGCACATCTATAAATACATCTATTTCTATATCTCGAAGTGCTAATGTGTGTTGCATGCATCAGGAACATAAAATGGCTTAATTCCCTTCTCTGCAAATGAACTTCAAGCCAGACCCTGTCCATTATAAACTCACTCCTTGCTCAGCGTTACTAACCAATATTCCAGGTGTGACACTCAGGGCTTTACCTGTTTTACATCGATTATAAAAATCACTCCTGCTGCTGCCATAATCCTTTTTCTAGGGCTGTGTTATTTTTCATATTAGTTCTACCCCTATTAGTTACAGGAGGATGTGTTGAACAACATCCTTTTGTACAGAATGATGAAAACCACATTTTCTAGTTATGCTTACATTAGCCAGGGTACTAATCCTTTCTTTCCCAGGTAACATCTCAATTCCATAATTTTCAATAGGCCTCTTTGGGTTGTACTTTGGACTGAAAACCACTGAGGAGTATTAAAAAAACCTCTTGCAATGGCAGACATCTTTCTGGGACAGCTGTTTGATACAGTTCCACAGGATTTGTTCCTTCCCCAGTTATCTCTGTTGTTGGTTGAAACTCAAAAGCAAGTCTGCATAAGATGCCCTGCCCCATGTCTCCTTTGCACCCAACATGGATATTTCCATGAATGCCCAGCATGGATATTTCCCTTTTCCCTCAGCCAGTGCCTAACCAAGGCTGTTAGAGCACAGTGAGGTGCCAATCAAAGGCAAAACTGAGAAGCTGCTAGATGGACATGGGAAAGAGCTTCTGCAGGCACTGCTCACAGCCCTGAGGGCAGATGAAGGTCCTTGCCCAGTAGATGAGGAAGGGAGGAAAAGAGATCCTTCTGATTCTTTCATTATTTCCTATGCATAGGATTAAACTAACAAGATCTAAATGGTTTTACTCCTGATGTTTATAGAAGAGGTTAGCAATGCTGCCAGGACCTAGCAGTTGTGATGGGTTTGTGGAAATGTCTCCAGCTCTTGTCAGTGGTTGTGTGATTTTCAAACACTGCCAGAGATTGGGAAGTGTGAGTGTGCATGGGGCAGCTGGAGGGAGCTGGCACTGAGTCCCCAAGTGTTTGAGGTCAGGAGCAGAGCAAGAAGCCAAAACAGCAGCCAAACAACTCAATTGCTCAGTAGGATAAACCTGGTGAATTCAATGACAGCTGCCACATCCCTAATTTGCCCATATTGACAGGTTGCTTGTGTTGCCAATACTCTGAGCTACAGAAAATGGTGCCAGGGTCTTTACACTGTCAGGTCCCAGTTTTCTGACCAAGTTCTGCAACAGCCCAGGATTCTCCCATCTGCTGCAGAACTTCACTGATGTCCCCAAAGCACTGCTTGTGGTGAGATTTGTTTTGGAAGGGACACAGCAGGCCCACAGGTTGTCCACACAGTTATGAATTGAATCCCCCTTGTCAAAGACAACCTCAGATGGGTGAGCAGCACTCATCTCTTGCAATTTTGTTATTAAGGCATTTAGAAATGCAGGTGATAAAGATATGAGACACACTGAGAATAAAAAGATTACCCTTTTAGATCTAATCTAGAGAGTTAAGTCAAGGGGCAGCTCTATAAACTGGTGCAAATCAGGCTGGCTGTGTCAGCTGATTTACACAGGAGGGGGCTGAATGCAAAATTGCCTGATGCTTTTATTGTGAGACCTTGTTGATATTTGAAATCCTGCTCCTGTCAGACTGAGAAACTTCCTTATATTTCAAGAAAGAGTGTTGAAGGCACTACCTGAAGTGCTTTTGAAACTGGGTTGGAGTGGTTCAAAGCATGCCTGGCATGCAGTTACTCCTCTCTCAGCATTGTGGTCCCAGCTGAGTGGTGGTAATTCACTATTCAGTTCCATACTGAGGAGGAGGGAAGGATATTTTTTAGGCTGCCTAAATGCAGATTGAAATCATGTTCTCTTATTTATAGCCAAACCAAGTGGGTATATTGAAGCATTTTGCAGCCATTTTCTCTGCATTTAGAACAGATGCAAAAAAACTGCACTAGGTAAGAAGCAATAGAATTCCTGTGCTACACAGAAATGTTTCTTAATTTAGGCATTTGGATGCCAAATGCAAGTTAGGACTCACATTTTAGCTGTTTATTCAACGTGGAAATTTGGACCTGAACTCTCAGCCAGGAACCTTGGAGTCTGAATCAGATTGATTTATAATTTATTAATTATTTAAATTAAAAACTAATTTTAAATTAATTACTTAAATTTAAAACTGTAATGTTCATCAAGCAGTTGGGTTGATTGCTGTAGAAGATACAAATAATGTTGGCTGATGTGTATGTGCTGGGAAAATTACTGGAAACCTGACACATGGTATCTGCATTGTCAATCCTACAGGATGAAAATTTGGAGAATCCACTGGTCAGGAATCCTAAATAGGAGGAAAAAACATCATAAACTACGGTAAGTCAGTGGCTGATAATAATGTGACATTTGGAATGTACCTTTTTTGATATCAGTGGGACATCAGTTTGTGAAGATTAATCAGGGAAATTATTTGCAGAAAAGATGTAAAACTAACAGCTTGAAGTGCAAGGTAGCAAATAGTCCTGTCCCTGCATGTAAAAAATAAAAAGAGTAGTTAAAATAGTAATATTTATTGTACTTTGTAGTGAATCAACAATCCCCAGGACACTAAAAACAAGTGTCAGCCAGTACAGTAATTGCAGTTACAGAAATAACAAACAGAACTATACCCTCAGCTATTTATAACTGAACTGCTCTGGGCTTAGCTTAGAAAATAGTATCATTCTGTAAATGATATCACTCTCCACTAAGCAGAGCTGTGTGTCAGACCTGGAGTCCCTGCTCCAGTTTAACATCTGTCCAAGGAAAGCAGCCCTTCTGTTTTTATCACTGGATGATGGGAATATAACTACAGCTGTATATATATAACAGTGCTTTGATAAGCACATCACACATTGAAGGAGAAGAAATCATAAACATATCTAGAAGTTTGTCTGGAACTATGGTTCTTTCCCATAAATGATGTAAATCCCATTTTTCTGGCTATTGAAACAACTGCAGCCACAGACAAGAAGAATAATCTGTACCTGCAGTTGAACAAGGAATGGGAACAAAATTCCCAGCTCTCAGATTCTCATAATAAACTTAGCATGGAAAGTACATCAGAATAGATTGGGATGGGAAGATCCCTGAAATTACAAGTTTTATCTTTCAATTCTGCTGAAGTTTTATCTTTCAATTCAAAACTGAATTGTCTATTCCACATTAGTTGTCTAGGCTGGCACCTTAATTATTGCATAGAAGAAAATGTTTCCATGGGGCATTTCATTCCACCTGTCTTGGATTCCTTAAGATCCAAGGCACACAGAAAAGTCATGCAGGTGATAACAAGCACCATTCTCTGCCTTTTCAGGAGAGAAACCAGTCCAGGTTCCTGGTTGCAGCTTGCTGTTTAAACACACAAGTACACATAACCCTTTCCCAAGTGTTTTGAGAGACTGAGAGAAGGGCAGAAATATTTTTGAAATTGATGTTTCTGACATGTTCTTTTTGCCTTAATCTAACTTTTATTTCCAGACTGTAAAGATGGTGGGCTTGTACCAGATACATGTCCCTCTTAGTGAGCCATCAGCTGTGTCCTACCCCTTGATTTTAAGCCTCACTGAAACCAAGGGGAATCTTGGTGTTAGTGGACACAGGCTCAGCTCAAAGACTCTTTCCCTCACATCTCCATTTAATTTTTAAGGGAATCAATTGCTGTAAAGCTGATGACACATGTATCTTTATTAGACTGCCCCAGTTATCAGTACAGGTTCACTTTGTACCCCCTTGGGTTGCCAAACACAATCTGTTTGACTGATGTCAGGTCCATTTCTGTGCATGATCATTCTTCCAGCAGTCAATACTGAGGTTTTTTAAGTTATTGACCAGACAGCTATTGGATGAGGCAGGGACACATGGCCTACTGACCCAAAATACTGTAGCAAAAGTGGTGAAGATATGAAATCAATAACTTTATTGAAACAAATATCCGAGCCGACACTTTCTGCAGAAGGATTAAACGAAAGGGCTCTGCTGGAAATGGGTCAAGTTGTGCATGGCTGATGCTGTAGGAATTCAGGCAGGCTGATGGGAATTCACACCTGAGGGAGGGAAGCAGAGAAGCAGCGTTTGGTCCAGCATCAGGACCACAAAGCTGTGCAGTCCAGCCAAAGGACACACACAGGGGTCTGGGGACCAGGGTGTTCCTGGAAGGACACTGCTGAGGACACTCTGTTTCTTCCCTGGTCCTTCAATAACTCCATCAGCTGCCCCTGTGTGTTTGCAGTGGCTGGGAGCACTGAGGGGCACTGCCAGCCCTGGGCTGGCTTTCAAAGCATTGATCATCAGTTTCCATCACTGACTTTGGGGAGGGGTTGTAGGTTCTCAGTGACACCCAAGTTCTGGCAGCCCAGGGGGAGTTAGATGTGTACAGGCATATTCTGTATGCACCTGCATTGGGCTTGCATTTGAAACTGTTTGCATGGCTTCACAAGGATGGAGAAACACTGCTAAACCCATACTCCATGCATAGACACATGCTTTATTTATTTGGTTAGTGTTTCAGATTTCATGGGTATTTTAAACTAACTAGCATAGCCTTGTCATCATTAACATGTGCTCAGTGATTATGGTGCTTCTACAGTGTTGCTTTTCATCCTAAATGCTTGAGCAAAACCTCAGCCCTTTAGGTGAATCCAAGCATTTCTCAAAGCAGAAAATGTTGTTATCAGCACCAGTTAACACATAAAATCTTGCCATCGCTTACTGTGGAGCCACAAGAAAAATAATTTAATAAAATAAGTTACTTTATTTTCTCAAAAATAACATTTTGTGAAATGGTTGTGAAACACAGAGAAAAGAAAGAGTGAAGAAAAGCTCAATAAACAGCCATTTTATTACTGTTGCTAGAAATAAAATAAGGGTAAGGTAGACTTGGCTACTGTTTTATTGTAGCCGTGAATTCACTTCTTTCATTTAAGTGTCTGTCACATTAGGAGAAAAATACAGATCACTCTGGAGTGTGTACACTGGCAGTGACTATGCCCATTTTTCATTTTAAATAACTTTCAGCTATTTTTTCCTCTCCACAGCTGGAGGCTGGTATAGGAAGGGGTGCAAAATGAAAGCAGCATCTTTTCGTGGGCTTTGGGTGAGAATTTGGCACAAGTGGCTTTGCTCAGTTCCCACTGTAATACTTTCTCAGTTTAACAGAGGGAATTAAAATGAAAAGAATTAGCTTGAATATATGTGCTTTGTTTAATACTGCCACAATATGTTAAACCTAATAACAAACCCAATTATTCCCAAATCACTTCTGACTATTGAATGTGTGTTTTGAGAACTGAAATGAATTAACTATGAAGTCACTTTGCATCAGTGTTTTTGTATGTCAAACATTTCTCTCTCTACCACAATGCTGACATGATGGCTTTTATGTCATCCCCAGCAGATATATGCAAGTTTAGCTGGTCTAGCTGAGGATTGAAGCAACTTTAAAATGGGCTTGTGAAATAATTTTTAATAAAAAATATGATGTTTACACCATAAACAATACTAAGCTTTTATTTAATACATGTATTTGGGAGATGAACTTGAAAAAAAAGGCCCAGTCAGAGGAGACATGTAGGAATTAGGAGAGAAATGAACTCAATAATGAACTCCAAACAGGAGTTAGGTTCCTCCAAAGCATGGTATGTGTTTCCTGCTCACATATGACACCCCTGTGGCACTTAAATTAGCCAGGTGCACTGGCAGCTCTGAAATCCCTTGGGCTGCACCCAAACCACCGTGGGCAGCAGGGCAAGGGGGGAATTCTGCCCTCCTACACCCCTTTTGTGAGATCCCACCTGCAGAGCTGCATCCAGCTCTGTGCTCCTCTGCACAGGAATGGTATCCAACCTGCTGGAGCCACTGCAGAGGGACCACCAAGCTGATCAGAGGGATGGAGCACCTCTCCTGTGAGGAAAGGCTGAGAGAATTGTGTTCTTCAGCCTGGAGAAGAGAAGGCTTCAGGGTGACCTAATAGTGGTCTTCCAGGACCTGAAGAGAGTCCACAAGAAAGAGGGAGAAGCACTTTTTACAAGGGAAGGGAGTGACAGGGCAAGGGGGAATGGCTTCCAGCTGAAAGAGAGTAGGTTTAAATTAGATATTAGGAAAAATTCTTACCTTGAGGGTGGTGAGGCACAGGAACTGGTTGCTCAGAGAAGTTGTAGATAGCCCATCCCTGGCAGTGTTCAAGGACAGGCTGAATGGGGCTTGGAGCAACCTGGGATAGTGAAAGGTGTCCCTATCCCTGGCAAGAAGTGTGAACTAGGGGCTCATTAAATGTCCCTCCCATCCCATTGCTCAAAACACTACTACATGTAATGAAAAGCAGCAGAAAATGACAAAAATGGGCTTTAAAGTCATATTAAAATAGCAAATAGCATTAATTATATTAGAGTAATGAATATCCCTGTAATGAGTCATCAGGGAGGGAACATGCAGCCATAGAATTTGTTTTTTTATGTAGAGACTCACCTTCATGAGATGTTTTACTGTAACTTCTTCAGAGCTTGACTGTGAGCTGGTGTGTTTTTTATCACACTCCAAATCTTTTCATATTCTCTATCTCTGTGTGGAAATATTTCTGTACTTCATCCCAATTCAGTAATAACAACTCTGTGTTTCTTGGCTGGTTCTGGCTGTTACATTTCTTTGGATTTATGGGTTATATTGCTTTGGATTTACAGGAGAAAAAGCTATGTTCTGGTGTTACAAATACACATGAATGTGGTGTTCTAAGAGAGAGCCACCAGTTCTCAGCCACAGCCCACTGTTCTTTAGCAACTCATCCTCTTTATTATTTCAGAGCAATGAAAGCACGACAGTCATTAGAGGACTTTTTTATTTTTTAGTCTTTTGCTTGTCACTTTCTGTGAAAAATGGTCCCTGAACAAACAACAGATTTTAGGGCTTGATTAAAGCCTGTCTCTGAGAATGGCATCTGAGCTCTTCCTTAAAGTAGCAGCTCCTTCCAAGGGTTACCAGCCCTCTGTTAGAAGAAGAGCAGGGAATGTCAACCTTATTTCTGACCTGATTTTCTTTTTTTTGCCTCAGTTCTAGCTAGTGGCCCAGGTTTTGTTTTTCTCCATTATAAATGGATCTCTGGCATCTGACAGTTTTCCTTCAACTTTACTTTCATGGCATATTTTATATGGAATTATTGTTTCTGAATACTATCTGCCTGTTTTCTACAGTAAGTTGGTGACAGAAACTCTGATGCTTTAGTATTGATATAATAATAGGGATCTGGCATGGCATAGACCTCTCCTATTTATACCCATATATACATATAACCTTTTATTTCTTCAAAGTCTTTCTGACAATATGATGATTTTTCCATGTATATTTCTAAGTTGTTAGTGTCTTTGAGCCCAGATTCATAGCCTTGCACTTTGTCTTGTCCCCACTGTAGCTGCTGACACACTTTTCAGAAGTTTGCTCTCAGGCTGCTGGTGGGAAGCCCTCAAGGGGACTGAACTTTGTTGAAGGGATCTGAATTAAATTATTTATAATGAGCATGCCTGGCAATTAGGTAATGCTAACCACTGGCTGGGGGTGTGAAATGAATACATTATACTCAAAAAAGGGGCAGAAGGGGTGATGTTTGTGCAGCAGGCACCATTTGTCCACAGTATTTACATTCAGTACCTCTTTGGCTTAAATGTTTATACCTTAACAGATATTTTCTCAAGATTGAGAGAGTGCCTGATATAATAGCAGGTAATCTGTACTGAACCTGAGAGTCAACTGATTACCAGGCTTACCTGAATCACTATTTGCTATTACAGTATTTTAGGAACCTGTAATATCCACCATTACTTTCTCTTGTGAAAGTCCTTAGACTGACTTGCCGTTGCCATTTTTCCCTCTCAGGCAAATAAATATCGTGGTGAATCCAATACAATCAGCAGAGTGTAAAAGGAGCATATGAATTTTTTTGCACAGATAATTAAAGCCCAATGTTCTCCACTGTAACAATTACAAGTACTTGAGAAAACAATGACAAGGTCATCCTGTGAATGCAGCCATCAATCAGGGAATTCGCTGCCTTAATAAAACAATAACTCACTTGTTTAGAAACCAATGCACAAAGGAAGAGACAACAAAACTGTTTCCTTGGACATATGTTCCCTTAACCACATCAATGTGGAGCAATGGCACACATAGTGTGTTTAGCTAATTAGGACCATTTTCTCCTATCTGCCCCAGGTACCTGAATTTGTGACTAAATCTCTGTGATGGAATAGAAAAGGCCACTTGGATTGTGTGTGTGCATGTGGAGGAGTCTCTCTTTTCCTTTGGGAATGATGTGGTGGCAAATGTCCTCTGTGGACAGCCCAGGCCAGTGCTTGCTGTGCTCCCCCAGCAGCACCCACAGCACACAGGGGATGTGTAAATACAGATGTGACTCAGGTATCCAGTGTCACACAGCTGCACATAATTGATGCTCAGACATGGCCTTGGGTTAGAAAGGGAGATTTTGGAGCTTTTTTAGTGCCATGGTCTGGGATGAGGATGTGCCTCTCTGTAATCTGAACAGACTGTGGCCAGTGGGGTCATGCTGTGTGATGTATGACAGGGTCCCCATCACAGGCACTTGTATCCTGGGCTTTTCCTTGCTCTGGCTCAGTGTAGGTACTGCAGCTGCATCTCTCCTGCCCTTGAAGCAAACTCCCAGGGCTGTCAGTAGTGCCTGGGTCTGCACTGGAAAGAAGCTCAAGAGCTGCAGAACATCTTAGAAGTGAAGCTTAAAAAACCCATCTGAGGACCATTTTACTCACTTGGGAGTAGACTGATCCATAGGCTGATGGGTGTGTTGAAGGGCAAATAGTGTACAGGTAAGGGAAACATCCATTTTTCTGCTGATGGAGGCTGCTGACTGCCACGGAACTGCTTTTCAAAAGAGCATCAGTATGAGTTATCTCCTGATAGCCATGTCCTGGCAATGGTGAAATGTAGCATCCCTGCACAGAATTTTTTAATTTGTAAGTTTAGTTTTGAAATGATTGTTCATTTTGAGAAGTGGGTATCATGTTATATACAAGAGAAAGAGGGGAAAATACAACAAAATGTTCAATTTGAACCAAAGCTCTTGTGAGGTGTGACTCACAATATGTGTGTTAATCAGTTAATAATGCATAGTTCCCACCTTCACTTCCCAAATTTCAGCCTTGATCTCACCGAGAACTGGAGAATTTTCTCACTGACTTCCTTGCCAGGGGTCAGGCTGAGAGTTTGCTGTTAGAAAAGCCCAAGTACAAACTTCTAACTTCCAGCATTTGAGTACAGGCTAAAAAGGGGAGAATGTGATTGTGAAAGGGAAGTCTGGTTTCTTTTATGTAACTATTGTAGAATTAATTGATGTTTTAGATTTATTTTTATGAATGTAATTACAAACTGATATCTCAGAGACTGAAAGCTGCTTTTATGTTATATACAAGTAGCTACAAAGGTAATTTTGCAGGCTCCAATGTTTAATCATTTGCATTTATACTCATTACTGCATCCATATGGCAGGACTGAAGTACAGAACTGTATTTCTAAGGCAACAGTAATTTTTTCAGACACTAATTAAGCCCATTAAAAGTACTGATCTCATGCTCACATTCACAGAATAAAGGCATCAAAGCAGCAATTTGGCACGTTGGATGGGAAATTACTAATTTTTTTCACAGTTTTATGTCATGCATTTGCAAATATGTCTTCTTGAACTACTCAGGGCCAAATTCAATGAGATTCTCCTGGGGCTGGACATGATGAATTTGAAGAGGGGCACAGAGAGCCATGGATCAGCTGTGTAGATGACTTTGGCTTTACAAGCTTCCCTCAGCTCCACAGACCCTCTGAGTCCTGTGCTTGTTCCAGGCACTCTTACCTCACCCTCATGCCTGGGTGAGAATACTTTCCCCTACAAAAGCCACTAAAGAGTTGTAGAAATGTTTTAAGTCTCCTTTTGGGGAGCCTTACACAGCCAAGAGCTGCTGACTTTGCAAGGTCCATCAAAACCACAGATTTGCAGAGCACAGTGAGGGTAGCTGTAGGTGCTGCTGTCCTGTTCCCAGAGGCTCTCCCAGCCCTGAAGAACTGGAATGTCACTAATAGGCCACTGTTAGTTTTTGGCGAGGTGCTGAACTGCTGGCTCTGTCTGTATTTAGTGGTGGTGTAACTTAAATCACAGCCCTGACGCTATTAACAGCATCGTGGACATTTAATTGGATTTAAAAAACACTCTCAGGGCCAGCCTCTCTTCTCAGTTACACCTGGGCAGCTCTGCTAGGACAGATGGTTTGTCTTCTTTTTGTCACAGATGAGTTTTGTCATTCAGCTCCACGTAACTCAGATTTTAAAATGCACTGTTAGGTTTAATTTGGGGGAGAGTAGTGGGAACTGTGGCCTGTTGTGTAGAGCTGTGCATTCAAAACACAGGCCTGCAGGATAATTCAGGTTAGAAGGGACCTGGTGAAGTCTCTAGTCCTATCTCCTGATCAGAGTCACATCTGGCCAGTTTGCTCACAGCTTCATCCAGTCTTGTTTTAAAAATTTCCAAGGATGGAGGCACATCCTCCCTGGGTATCTGTTCCCCTGCTTGACTCTTAAAAAATTCCTGATAGTTTCCAGTCTGTCTTGTCTCCTCTTGTGCCTCTTATCCCTCATCCTCCCACCATAAAATCTTATAGAACATCTGGCTCCACCATTTCAATGAGCTCCTCTCAGCACTAGAAAGCCTGTAATTCCCACCAATCCCAAAGGACAGCTGGGGTTATATCTAGGCTTCTTCTCTCTCAAAAGGCTGGATTTGAACCACATGATCTTTCAAGGTCCCTTCCAGCCTGGGCTGTTCAATGACTGTTTAATGTGTTAATTTTCTTTTGCGAGTTCTCTCAAGCTAGCAGGTGCCCCTCTCCCCTAGTTTAGTCCAACCTCCTCCAGTTCAAAAGATTCCTTTCCAAAAGCCCTGTCCAAGGTCAGGCAGAGCTGCTGTGGAGGTGGAGAGCTGCTTCTAAGTGGGACTGAAATCCAGAAGGGATATTGCCACTTTTCCTGTATATGCTTTTCCTATAAGGTGTCTCCAAGGCATATTGGGGCTTGTCTAAGCATCCTAAACATCCACAATTCTGGAAGATTTTGATGTGCTCTTCCCCAGGTGAAACTGGAGTGAGAGCTTGAAGGTCTCAGCTCAGCAAAGCCTTTAAGATCCTCCAAATTGCTTGGCAGGGTAGGGATAGGTTGAAGTATCCTCTTTAAGCCAAAACCTGCATTTAAATACTTCACCAGCCTGTGCTCTAAACCCATGGACTGTGAGTGTGCAGGCTGTGTCATGATGTGGTTTTTTTCCAGTGTTATATAAGAAAAAAAAAAATTACTGGTTTTTAAATTTAGATCATTGTTATTAGAACAGAAGCCCTTGTAGGTAGTTTCATTTTGTTATAAAAGTGTCAACTCTTTATAGAGATAAGAACATCAATCTGTTTATGACTTTTTCTCTGACAAATATAACAGGAATTTCTTGCTATCTTGAAAATTAGTGATCTTCTTTGTCCTGAGGTTCAGTTATGCTGACCTCCCTGTCATAACCCTGACTATATTTCCAAAGTGTATGCTTTCCCCTGTCACAGCAGAAATCTGTAGCACAGAAACACAACCAGCTTTCCACAATTCATGGTAAAAAAAAAAAAAAGTAAAAAAAAAAATTCTGATATTGTGACAGAACAAATGCTGCATAGAAAGGATTGCTTACAGATACATTGTAAGTTAATCATATCTTTTCCAAAGTATATTGAAAAATTCTTGTTAATGTCTGAAATGAAATACTTATGATTACAGGAAATGAAATTACTTACAACATTTTTTTCAGAGCCTCTCAGCACACACTCCTTTTCACACACGCATATACACACACATAACTATTGTTAATTAAGACTGTCTCCATTATGGGGCTAATTAACAATTAGCATAAACATAATTAGCTGATGTTGACATTTAACTCATTACGTTGTTTAAATAATTTTCAGAAATTGCCCTTAGTGGCATTCTGTCATACTGAAATAATGGCAGCACTTTGTCATGTAAATTAAATGACATTTGTGTTGTTTCCTCTCTAACTCATGCATGGGAGATTTTTTTTCCTTTTAATTTGGGCTTCATTCTGTTCAGAATCCAAGGTGATTCCTAAAACATGAGCTACAACCTCAAGCTCCTTGCATGTCCTCCATAA
>NC_082344.1:70494362-70616862 GCF_027477595.1 Haemorhous mexicanus | reverse complement strand
TCACATGGCACTACTTGCTCTGATTAAATCAATAATTATTCCCTGTGCCTGCACTTCCCTGCCACTCCTGCTCACAACCCCACAAATTGCATGAGCAAAACCCCCCTTCCTGACCTGAGCCACCCTGCTGGGGGTGGCTGTGTCACAGCAGGGCTCACTGTGAGCACAGGCTGGGGCTCTGCTTGCTCAGTGTCCTGTCTCCCCCCCCTGCCCCGTGGTATTTCAAAGTGCTACCTAATGCCTTTCAAATTTCAGGAGTTTCAGAGTCTAATCTTCAGATCTGCCCCACTTTCTATTGATCTAGTTCCAGGTTGTTTACCAAGACTATCTTCTGGTTCCAGTTCAGATGTGCCCAATTGGATGGAAATTTCACAAGAACATTTGAACTTGTGAGATTACCACAAGTTTCTGCCAACTAATCTGGGCAAGTTTCTAGCCTTTGGACTTGGGAGGGTACTCCAAAGATGATGGAGCCTTTGAATTTGAATCCTGACTTTTAATTCAGCTTGCATGCCTCCTGTTTAGATGTAACATAATGAAGATTAAATTGCCATTCCTGGAATTAAGTAATGATTAAAAGATGAGGTCTTTGATCTTGTAAAATTATATTTGCCACAGTAAAACAGCCTTTTTTTTTCTCTGAGAAATATGAACTCCTTTACACCTTTTTCCTGGTACAGGTGAAAATGGAGTCAAATGCTTGAGGAAATGCTGCAGAACAAAAAATAATTTGGTTTTTTTTGACATGCCTTGGTAAAGTTGCTGAGAAAATTAGCACAGTAACCAACAGTTTTCTGCTACAACTGGGAGGAGTGGGAGCAGACACATGCATCATTTTTCAAGTAATTTTTCAGCTTTGCTGTTCCTGGCCCCCCTTCCATGGGTGACTGGACCCTGGTAGCAGAGCTGACATTTTCATTCCCTGGAAAAGCTAAGAATCTGGTTTTCATTTAAATGTGTAAAATTATCTGAGTTGTTTTCCCCTCGATAAGGTTTACAAGTGTCTGTATATCTTTAGTTTTAACAGAGGGCAGTTCAGTAGACAGTTTACGAAGTACTGGTCAGGGAGATAAATTACCTTGTAGAGCTGCACAATCACCATTCACAATCTCCTCAGTGACTTTATAGCCAATGATAGGATTTTTCAAGTTCATAGAAACTCATCAAAACACTTCCTGGTATTTTTTTCTTCTCCATCTAGCTGTTCTCCCTTCAAGCATAATCTGAATTGCTCCTGCTAGGGAATGAGGGTTTGGTTTGATGCCTTAGGGCCCGCTGAGCATTTCTTTATTTCTGGCAGCTCTTTGGGATTTGTGAACTGGAAATGGGAACATTTTGGGCAGCTGCAGTGATTTGACATATTCCTTTCCCAGGGGTCACATTTAACCTCAAATGATGCTTTGTGTGTACCATGCAGTGTTGCTCGGTGAGGTTACCACTGAGCAAATGAGTGGGTTTGAGGGTTTTTGTTGCTGTTGTTGCTTTCCTGAAGTCAAGGTTCCAGAGTTGTGCACTTGAAGCTCCCTATTTCTTTTGGGTAGGTGCTACTCCAGCCCTTAATTTATTTACAACATGATTGGCACACAACCTCTTGCAGCAGAAGAGGGCAATGTAACACATGGGGCAGCATCTGTGGTGGTGGGGAGCTCCTTGAACCTCTTCACTGGCCTTTTCTGATAGACATGGTTGGTGGAAGTTGTTGGAGACAGACCCTCCTTGTTTCTGAACCACTCTGGGCCCTGGCAGAACTGCACCTTGTCTGGGGCCAAAATCATACCAAAGTAGTACAGGTGATGCCACTGCCAAATGCCACTCAGGGACTGATTTGCGGGGAATGGGGAAAGAAGGGAAGACGGAAATTGGAAATTTTATCCTCCCTGTGGGTGTGTTTTTTTCTGTTGTGTGATACAGCCATGGCTGCACAGCTGCTCACATCCACACTGGGCTGGGTTTGCATGTTCCACAGTGGACAAACACCCATCTCTGTCCCTGCACAGCTCCAGGGAGGTTTGCTGAAGCAACAGAACAACAAATGCAGGTGTGGCTGTGGGTGCTGAGTGGGGACCAGTTTTGTGCCACAGAGAGAACATGTGACTTCCTGGGGTAATGGGATGGACCTCAGCCTCCTCTTCCAGGGCAGAGGTCAAGAATTGATTCACATAAGAGCAGGTCCAAGTACTGCCCTATTATTAGGCCTTCCAAGAGATGCTGGTGAATGGTCTCAATTTCGGAATTGATTTTTTCCCCACTTATTTTCTGACTCAGAGCAACCTCCTGTTCTAAACAGGCAGCACATTTACCCTGAGTGATGCTTCCTGCATCCAGGGCAGCTCCCTTCTGACAGCACTGCAGAAGGCATTGCCAGGAGGCTGTAATTAAGGGTGTTACCACAGTTACTTGCCCCATTTCCAGCAGGCTCTGAACTGGTGGTCAGGAAGAAACTAGTAACATCTGAGGCTCTAATGAGGCAGGTTTGAAGTGATGGGGGTGTCCCATTTTCCCCTCCAGAGAGGGAAATGGGAGAGCCTGGTGTTAGGTAGGAGAGTACATCAATGAAAGAGAAGTTGTTGAAGGTACATATATTATGATGTAATTTAGGTTTCAGTGAAGTACTTTTCTTGAAAGATTTTTTTT
The DNA here is from genome assembly GCF_027477595.1 of Haemorhous mexicanus. Taxonomy (NCBI): domain Eukaryota; kingdom Metazoa; phylum Chordata; class Aves; order Passeriformes; family Fringillidae; genus Haemorhous; species Haemorhous mexicanus. The sequence goes on along the minus strand of NC_082344.1, from coordinate 70,614,228 downwards.
TACCTTTTTGGTTTTCTTTGCTGGTATTGCTATTCACTCCAGTCCAGCAGAAAGAGATTGTGTGATCAGGGACACTGTAAGTTTAGCTTGGGGGATAAGGTTATTCAGCAAGATTTGTCCCACCCAATCACCTGCTGGAAGAGCAGCAGTGAGTTAGCTGAGATGATAGCTGTTGAGGTTTGGGGGATTAGATCAGTCATTAGAAGGTCCTAACTGATCTCATACTCTTTCCAGGCTTTTTATGTCTCACTTTTAAATGTTGCCTCCTTTCCTTTTTATAAGCATTCACTCCCTTTGCTATTTGGTTTCTGGAGAAAAGAGGGTGTTGTGTAATGGTTTTGGTTGAGCCCTTTCCTGGGGCTATGGTCAAATGAGGTCTTGATGGTTACTACACCTACCCAGGAATTTCTAGAACTCCTTAGAGCTCTCTCTGTGGCCTGCCTCTCTGAGGCTGTGTATCCATGTTTTATCAGCAGCCTCAGCAGGTGGGAAAGCTGCATTGTGAGCTTGCAGGGGGAATGGATGCTCTAGCTGTTCTCCTGATCTCCATTCCTGGTACTAGTGGGGGTCTGAAAGGTCGTTTCCTTCCTCTGTCAATCTCTTTTTTCCCAGATTTTGTCTATCAGACATGAAGCAATGCAAAAAGGACCTTGCAATAGTTTTCTAGGGTCTTTCAAGTGTTTTTTTTCCATAATGCATGCCTGATCAACTCCATCCAATGTCTGGGGCAGGAGAGAGGGGATAGGCTCTGACTGCCTTGCTCAGTGTGTTTGAGTGCTCTGGACAAGGGTGGCTGTGTCTTGGTGGAGACTTCAGTTTTGAAATGTTGCCTATGAGATCATTGGTGGCAGCTTAGTAAAATCATTTGAACATCTGTAACCCTCCATGTCAAAACCTGAATCCAAATCATTGCCCAGATTCCACTAATTGATGCTAAACAGAAAGAAAAATAAAGCAGGAGAAAAGCCCTCCTCGAAACAATCAATAAATTAAGGATGCTTCGGGATATAAATTCAGCAGTTAAATGAGATACTAATGAAGATGGGAGTTTAATGGTGAGTACTCTCATTACATTGTTTTAAAAACTCCATTTGATGTAGATTTGGTACTGGTAGAGGAGAGACAGCCTTGTGACAAACATCCATGAGAACAAAAGTTGTTCTGGCATGTGAGCACAACTGCTGCCGTTTATTGCTGAGCAGCTTTGCTTCCCCATTTCTGCAAGTTGCTGCAAGATCTGGGAGAAATTGTGGAGCAGTTAATTAAAAAACAACTAATGACTGTTCCACAGGGTCAGTTTGCTTCTCGGAGCCTAAAATGTGCAGGATATTAACACATGTATCATTTTTTTGACACTGGAGGACAATTGCAGAGTGCAGGCACACCGTTAGTGGTTTTAAAGCAGAACTTAATTAATTAGAAATGGGCTGAACAGGTTTGTCTGGAAACAAGGACTGGGTTTTCAAGGGAAGGAGCTGCTCAGATATTGCCAGACTTTCAATTAAGCTGTTTCCAACTCATGTCAGCCGTAGTGAGCCCCAGGGTGCTGCTGCTGCCCCATTCCTGCTGTGAGCCCCACAGCCAGGTGTCCTTCCCATCTCCCAGTTCTAATGATGTTTCATTTAATCTGCTCTGGACAACTGCCTTAAGATGAAATGAATTATGGCCCCCAAATTCCCACTTCTCACTGCAGGCTGGATAACAGCTTAGATGACAAATCCAACATCTGCAGCCAAGTAAGATGCCCCTGAATGGAATTTTTTTTGCAGCTCACTTGTGCTTTGGCTGGACCAACACTGCTCTTGGACAAAAAAAAAAGCAAAACATCAAACTCCACTTCTGCATTGCTCCAGCCCCACAGTGGCTGGGAAGAGGTGGCTGGTGGATGCATCTGCTTGGCCTTGACCCTGGTGAGGCTTTCTTCTCGTGTCACTGAAGAATTTGGTGACAGCAATTATTTTCTTTTATCTCACACTTAGGCTTAAACTGCATATCTGCTGGTACGTGCCCTGTTTTGATTAATATTAAACTTCCAGCTCATCCTTTTGAATTGGAGCAATTTCTTACAACAAATAGACCGGAGAGCCAGATTTTTGAGTGATTAGTAGCAGGCTGAGAGCAGTGGATGCTTGGGGAGCTTAACGATTCATGGCCAGATTCATTCACCATGGTTAGAGTGGTGGGCATGTCACAGCTGTGATTCCTCTGGCAAAACCTCAGCCTGAAGTGATTTTAAATCAGGAGTTGAGTTTTCCATCCCACTTCCTTCCAGGCTGACTGACTTGCTGAGAGGGGGGAGGAGAGCCATCCTCCCATCCCAGAATATACTGAAAAAAACCTGATTGTGAGACCCTCCAGCACTGAAAATCTCTTCTTCCCTTTTCTCAAAATTGTTTGGGCACAAAGGGAAAAAAATCCCACTGGCTCTAGAGCATCGATCCCAGTGGATGCCTGTCCAGATGCCATGCAGGGCTGGGGGCAGACCTGGATGTGGCATGGCTGTGTTTTGTTCTGGGCTGTTTGTTTTTTTGTGCAGGTAGGATGCTAAAAATGGCTAAGAGAGATAAATTGTAGATCTCACATGAGTTGATGCATCATGAGGAGAAAGAGGAAACCTTCACCAATTTCATCTGAAATCTCAGTGCTTGGTGCTGGTGGCAGTTCTGGCTCAAGGATTTTCAGTAACACAGAAGTGCAGTGTTTGTGGCTTCCATTCAAATACACTTCACAGAACCTTAGTCCTCACTTCCAGGAATGCTTTAGGCAGATGCAATATTGTGATAATGCCAATGTGGTTAGTCAAACACACAGAGTTGTTCCTGGACTAGCTGCTTTGGGCTGGGCCACCAAGTACCCTGCCTCTAGAATGCAGAATGGAAAACAGTGTTTGCAGCCAAATGGACACTGAAGCCTTTTTGGTTTTTTTTTAATCTCAATGCACAGATGAGTTGCCAGCAATATGTGCAAAAAGATTTGCCATGCAGAACATGGAACTGTGGTGTGGGCTGGCCAAGCTGTGGGGAGTCACAGGCAAGATCACTGACTGTGCAGGAAGGTGGTGGAAGAGCTTATGGAACAGGAACCCTTTGGTTTTTATGACCAAGAAATAGACACTTCGATGAAGAATCTGGTTTTCTTCAGTTCTGAGGTTTTTGGCCCTCAACCTGTTTTTCCATTGCAAAGGTAGAAATCAACTGAGTTGCATAAGGTCAGGAATTCAGCAGGGATTTGGACCTAGATGTTCCAGACTATTACAAAGCAATAAGTACGCAGTGCCCTTGAAGGAGGAGAAAACATGATGGGCCCTTTGAGTCATTGGAAAAGTCACTGCTGTAGCTGATACTGTGGAATGATGAGCACCTGGTGAATAGGAACTCTGGTTTTGGTGTTTCTGGATTATGGGCCCTGGGCACTCTGTTATTAGAGCTCAGATATTACTTTAAAATGTTGAACATTGATGGTGCATTATATCTTGCTGTGGAAAAGGTCAGCTCTGTTATTTGTGGAGGGAGGGTTGCCTTTTCTTCATGGCTGGCTGACTTTTTGGGCTACATGGTATAATTTATAACTACTTATTGTTTTCAGACACGAGGCTGAGGATATTTTATGAGTGAAATTCGAAATTCAGGCCATTGTAGTTGAATACGTGATACAGAATTCTTTTGTGCAGAGGAAGACAGATACCCTGGTCTTGAGACCCTTGGCTTTCCTTTCAGTTAGAGGGGAGAAAAAAGAGGACTTGTAGGGCATGAGCTAAAGTATCCTAAAATAGTGGTCCAAAGTATTTTGGATGCACCAAGCCCCCTTCACAGAGAGAAATGTGTACTGGCAATACAGAGAGATTGTCAGAGTCTCATGTGGTAGAATGTATGTTGAGATGTTGGAAGTAGCCTGTGGTAACTCCTAATTCCTGGTGTGTCTGTTTTCTGCACAGCCTGTATAAAACCAAGGAACTGATGTCAATGTGCATGAAAATAAAGAACCTACTTAGTGAAAGATTTGCATGCTAGAGAAATTTTCTTTAAAATTGCTCACCTGCCTGTCACAGTTAAGCCAGCTGCCTAAAACCATGAAGGAATGTGAATTCCTTAATAAAAGCGAACCAATCTGTCATACTTTTGGACTGCCAGACCCAGGATTTACAATTCCATGCAGAGATGGTTTAAAACTACCCAGGAATGTGTTAGCTGTCATGGCCCATTTCTCCAGTGCAGCTCTGGCTTTGAGGAGTAGCACTGGCTCCTGAAACTGGTTCCAGGGGTGGTTTGATGTTGATATGAGCAAATAGGATGAGGCTCCCTTGTGCCAGTCACAAGTGCAAGTCCCATTTAAGATGGGGACAAAATACTGGTATTCACCTGAACAACTTGCAGTTTAATTGCTAAATTGTGCAACCTCATGTGAGGGAGTTGTAGAGAGTGATAAATTCTCTCCTGAGCCTCCTTTTCTCCAGGTTAAACACCCCCAATTCCCTCAGCTCCTCATCAGACTCTTGCTCCAGACCCTTCCCCAGCTCTGTGTCCTACTCTGGACAGGCTCCAGCACCTCCATGTGTGTCTTGTAGTGAGGGGGAATGAATCTGACTCACTTTGTAGGATCAGTCTCTGACTGTATAGGCAGGTATGGGTTTTGTTATGGGAAAATAAGTACTTACCCCTTTTTTAAATGAAGGACCAGAGTCTTGCATCAAAGAAGAAGAGTGGCAAAATGAAACATAGACTTCAGACTCGTCTCATCCATGTTAAATAAAACATGGAGCAGTTATCACCAAGACTTGGAGAAAAACAGGCACTGCTGTTAAAGCTGATGCTCTCCAAAGTTTTAATTCATCACAAGTGACTGTGAGAAATACCTATTGACTAATTAATTTTCTTGTCTGACAGACAGCCTTTGAAGTACAGATAAAGTGTGTATATGTGAGTGGCAGGTGGAGAAACATCACAAATTACATTTGAACACACAAAACTTCACCTGTTACTCTGTTATAGCTGTGTGATCTCAGCATCTCCCAGTAGCTGCTGCTTGTCCAGATGTCATGTAGGTGCTGGTGGACTGGCCAGATGTGAACCATCCAGGAGTAGCAAGCAGCACATAAATCACATTTGTTTTAACCCTTCCTAGACCAAACAGTGTCTGCCTAAGTGACCTTGCCTGAGGAGAGGGATTTATGGGATCACCATGGAAGGAAACAGCCCTATGATCAGACTTCATCATACTGGATATTAAAAACTGTTCTTTTATGAGTGGATTGGAGGATATGCACAGTTTATCAACAGTAGCCCACGGAAAAAATCTATCTAAAAATGTTTGAATGGTCTTTCTGGAGAGGATGCACCAGAAAGCTACACTTCTAGTATCAGTCAGTTAAAGATTGAGGTCAATGAAAGAGAGCCACATCACTGTGATGGGGGACCATGAAATGGGCTACAACTAGAGATCAGTTTTCCCCTGGGTGTTCCTTCTGCTTTTCCCTGCCTGAAGGCTGCTTGTAGTTGTTTAGAGATGAGAAAAATTTGGATCAAAGGCAGTGAGAGAAAAAACTCAGGAAAGGGAAAAGAGAAAGTGAGGTAATATCAAGTGGTTGTTGGCACTTTCTGCAATATATCTGTGTCTTCACTGAGATTCTAGACATTGACAGACAAGTAGAAAAGGACCAACAGAAAATCCCAGATTTGGATTGCTGATATTGCTGAGGAGGGCTGTTTCTCTCTTGTTGCCTCCTGTGTGTGTACAAGTGGACTTTCACTTCTTTGTTCCCTATTAAAGTGGCTGCTGACATGGAGAGGGCTTTGCCTGTCCTGTTCCAACCCACTGTGTCCTTAACTAAACTGAGCAGTACAACACAGTTGTTTCCAGGTGCAATCCTAATGCCCTTCCCTTCTCATGGCCTCTGCTATCAGCACTCAAGGAAAACCACAAGGGGAGAATGAAAAAGAAATCAATTTTTATCACTAGAAATATTTCCCCTTTTGGCCCCAGACTGAGACTGCTCTGACTCTAACTAGTCCTCCCTGGGGTTTGATAACAGTAGCTCACAGGAGGCTCAAGCTTATCTGAAGACCAAACAGTAAATTTCTCATTTCCGCTTAGTGGTGAGGTGTTTAATTGCTGCTTAGTTTTGCCAGTCAAGTAATTCACATTGACGTGCTAAAAGCAGCCACTAGCAGTTCAGCTCCCATCCAGGGGCTGCAGTGAATGATCCTGACATCTTTTTGCAGGCACCAGCTCTGCAGGCTGAGAGCATTCCAGTTTCTCCTCTCGAGTGGGCAAGCAATCTACAGAAAATTAAATCTGAAAAGCCATGAGAGGTTGTGAAAGGCAGCTTAAGGAGAGAGGCTCTGTTGGATGAAATCTCTTGTCCTGTACAAATTCAGGTTGAAAATTAAGTGGTAATTTAGAAGAAGAAATATTGTTTAACCACAGAGAGACAGGGTTGAACAGGGAACAGAGGATATTCACAGTGTAATATCCATGTGAGTTTATGTATCTATGAAACAAATGCTGTCCTTGAAGATGTATCAACCTACAGAGGCAGGTAAATATGGAGATGACTCAGTGCAGAGTAATTCTGCCTCGTGGACTCAGTCCTCCTGCTGTAAATCAGAAGTAACTCTTCCAAAGTCTAAACCCTCACCTTCCATGGCTAGGTGCACTTTTTAGCAGTGGGCGTAAAATGCTGCTCCAAATTCAAAATCATAGAGTTCTGACTCAGTAGAAGTTTAAATCTGCCTTGTTCTCTGTGGATTAATTTTGGGGTTAGAGCATAGTAGCACAAGCAGATAGTATTTGCATTTTATTTTGGTCTTGTCTCTTCTGATGGTCTGATACTGCCAGCCCAGCCAGCCCTGTGTAGGAGCTCCAGGCATGAGATATAGAATAACCAGCATGTATCTGAATGAATAGGTACAAAGGCAGATAAATTATTCTCATGAGTTAGAAATGGCCAGATAACTCCATGAGTGGCAGAGCAGAGTGGAGCCAGAGGGAACAATGCATGAATGTCCCAAATGGGGGAAAGTAAATTGTTTGGCACAACTTTTCAGGCTGGCTGCTGTGCCAGATGGGGTGTTACACTTGTCCTGCCCCAGGGGCTGTTTGTGCATGGCTTTTTATGGTCATTGTAGAGCTTGCAGTATGATGGGTTATTAGGGAGTGATCACTGGATTTGAGTTGCTCAGTGGATTATTCCAGCACCCTTGCAAAGGGCAGGCTTCACGGCTGCCGCAGAGCTCAAGAAATAATTTGCTTATTTAAAATATGCAGTCAACTGATTAATATCTTAAGAGGTGCAATTGCTGTAATTGCAGACAAGATAATACAAAGCTGCCACTCACATTTAACACTGACACTCTTCTCCAGTTCAGATAATTCAAATAGACCCACAGAGATAAACCCAGATCAGCAATAGCAGCTCCTGATAGACAGACTTCAGGTGTGAGGGTCCCTAGATGAAATGAAAGCCTCAGAGAATTAAAAGGCCACACTACTCCACAAACTCATAGTTTACAAAAGGGGCAATGACTCCCAAACTCATCTTGCTCTCTGTGCAGTGCTGTAATCTGAGATCAGTTTGAGAAATAATATTCCCCTTGTCTTTAGTAAATGAATTTGAGTTGAGAGGAAATGGTACCATGGTTCACCTGAGAGAGCTATTACCTAGAGCAAAGTTTATCCATATATTTTTAGGTCCAAGTAATTAATTAGGTAATTATTTAAAAAAAAAACCACTATGCCAAAACAAAAAATGCCCCCATGCCCTAAACTACTTGGCTGAAACCCCTGGGTGGTTTTTCATACCCAGCCCCCAGCTGTTTGCATTCATCTGAGTTTGATGTCTTCAAACTGAGAGCCACAAACCAGAGAAGCGATATCATCTACTGAGCACAGCACAGTATAAACACAATCAATTAATTCCTTTATATGGAAAAGGAGCTGGAACTCAGCTCATCTCCTCTCTCAGGCAAATTATAGAGATAAGAGAGTTTCCCTGAACTGAAACCAGAAGCACCAGCTTTCTGCACACTTAACCTATAATTGTCTATAACATGCATGGAGGTAAGTGAGATGCAATTTTATTCACAAGATTTCCATTATCTTTAATCAGTTTTTACATAATTTCCTTTGTATCTGATTGTTTTGTTTTGAAATATGTAAAAATGCTTCCTTTCCATGCATGTGTAGGCGAAAGGTGAAGAATTCAATATTATGTTCACAAATTATTCCGTTCACAGGAGCTTTAGCAGTGTGAATAGTACAGCAAAAATTTTATGAAACTGTAATATAGCCCACAGCAGTAGGAATAAAAATGATAGAAACCAGAGGAAAGACACTTTTTTGAATAAGCTATTAAAAACCAAAGTTGCTTATCCCTTTCACCTGAGACTAACTTTTTCAATCTCGATTCTGTAATAGGATAAAATCTGTAGAAATTCAAGGGAATAAATACATCTCCACAATCCTTATCAATTAAGTGTTGATGTGTCTTATGAAAGGCTATCCTCACCTTCCTGAGGGGTGAAGATGGTCCGAAATGCACAAATTGGACAAGAAGAGCAGCCTTTCAAAGCCTTTTGCCAGCAGGAAGAAGCATTTCATCACATCCATCCTAATGCCTCACTGGACACTTTGGTCCAAGAAAGAGATGGACCAGCTAGAGAGAGAATACAAGCACAGTGATAAAATTACTAAAACCCATAGATTTTCAAATGCTAAAAGAATATTTGTGTCTTTCATTTGGGTTAAATAGTGCTAATATAGTCTTCAAATATTGCATATTAGGTCTTGTTGCAGGAGATGAGGAGATGATCTACTGCTGTTGTGGGCTCAAATTGCATTCAGTGTTGCAAATTAGGAAAACATTTTATGGGTAAAGATGGTGAAATGCTGGAATATGATGGGTAGGGAAGTACTGGGGTCTCTGATGTTGGATGGTTATCTGACACTAAATACCTCTATCAGGAATGGTACAGCTGTACCTGACCCTGCTTTTGGAGAGCAGGAGAGAGCTGATGATTCTGTGTGGTGCTGTCAAACCTTAATTTTCTGCAGTTAAATGTGGCCTTTCAAGGGTGGTCACAGGCATTTAATTGGATTTGGAATAAAAAAATACACCCCTGCCTCCCTGCTGAGCATCTCACAGGAGGGACAGGACCTGGGAGCTGCCCTCCTGCAGAGGTGGGCACAGAGAATTCAGCCTTGCCTCACCCCTGTTGGAGCCTCTCTGCTCCCTCCTGTGCTGGTGGCTCGGTCCCACCTGGCTTCAGGATCTCTCCCAGTCCTGTCTGCAGTTTGCCTCTTTGTGTACAGGATCTCTTTCTAAGTGTTATTATTTGTTCAAGAGTCAGTAGAATCTAAGGAAACCTATACTGAGCAAGTGAACACAGATTTTCCTTTTTTTTTTTTCACAGTTCTTAGCTTGAAGATCTCCATGGTTTTTCCTCCTTTTCACCACCTCACCTGCAAATACCAAGTTGCTGCCCAGCACATAAAGGTGTTGCTGCTGTTCAGAGGAAAAATTTCCCAACATATGATTGTTTAATGCCTGGGTCTTTTATTTTCAACTTTTTTTTTTCCTTTGAAAACAGCTGTCCCACTTCTCTGAAACATTCCAGAGGTTACATTTTCTAGAGGCACAAACCTGAGAACAAAAACCTTCCAGTTTATAAGATTAAAGGTTGCTGGGTCTATGAGCAATTGGAAATGGATTTTATATATGGAACATCAGTTAACCCTAATTGGCAGGTCCTGGCCTGCCTGGATGGCACATGTAACATCATGTTGGTATAGGCAGTACATGCTTCAGGTCTTCCTTGTTCCCAGTCAGAGCCTTGTGGTGGTCAAAGCCCCAACAGTCAGAATGCCAAAAACCCAGGCACAGAGAGATTTTCCTTTCACTGTGTCCTGAAAGACGCTGGAAGCTTTCCTATTTATTTGTATGTCCTGGTTTAGAGCAAATTTGGGAGAGAATCCCCAAAAAGGGGGCCCCTCCAAAAGCAAACTCACATGGTCCCTACCCCTAACCATTTTGGGAAGAATTCCTCAGAGAGAAGTGGAAAGAACCTGTTTATTTAACAGGCACAGCACCCCCCAGCACACAAAATGAACAATACCAGGTGACACCACTCTTTCACCGCTCTGAAAAAGATGACAAATTCAGAAAGTCTCTCCTGGGGGGTTGCTCTGTTATCAGTCTCTCCGGTGCTGGGGCAGCTGCTGCAGCCAAAAGGTGCAAACTCTCTCTCGGTGTTTGCCAGGTCCCAGTCTGGAGCAGGTTCGGGTAGGTCCAAAAAAGGGAAAGGAGAAACAGTCCAGGAGGAAATTTGGACTGTTTAGCTAAACTAACTAATGAGCAGAAGCAAAAAGGCAAGAGCAAAGCAGGAACAGAGCAGAAGTGAGAGCGAGAGTGAAGCAAAAAGCAAAAGCAGCACCATGTACTGCCCCGTCTGTGTGTCCCGCCAGCTGTGGGGGAGTAGCTGATAAGAGACCAAAACAAAACTTTCACTCTTCAGAGCCAGTCCTGAAGGCACAGAACATAATATCCAGCATAAATAGCACACACAAATGAGGATATAGGCATCCTAACGTCACCCTAGGACATTGTACATGGCTGTAGCATGTACAAGAGCTGTCACAGGTCAGACTGGATCCTGGAGCAGAGATATCAGTGAGAGCAGCTTCATGCTTCAGTGTTCTTGTAGCAGTTACTACATCGCTTGTGCACCATTAGTTACACCTCCTTTTAAGGCGTTCTGAGCTCAAGACCCACTCTCCCCACCCACTCCTGAGCATCTTTGTCCCCTCCCTACAAGACACACGTTGAGGTGATGGAGCATGTCCAGAGAAGGATGACAGAGCTAGGGAAGGGTCTGGAGCACAAGTCTGATGAGGAGCAGTTGTGGGAGCTGGGAGCACTCACTCAAGGAAAGGAGGTTTAGGCTAGACCTTATTGCTCTCTAAAATTTCCTGGCTGGTGGGAGTTTGTCTCTTCCCCAGGTAACAAGGGACAGCACAAGGAGAGGCTGCCAGTGAGTCAGGCCAAAGCTCAGCTGACCTTGATCTGTACCTGGACAAGAGATCCCTGAGCAGATTTGTCCCAAGGAAGTGTTAAGATGTGTTCAGCAGCATTGTGTCTTCTGAGACAGCTCAGGATTCAAAAATCTTCCACGGTGGAGTGTAAATCCTTTTCTTCCTGACTATTGCACGTGTCTTGCTGGTCATCACCACCACAACTCCCTGGGAGCTGTGCCAGTGCTATCTACCACAGGGCTGGTGTGTACCCAGGGATCCCAGCCCCCACAGCCTGCACTGTCCTTGTCCATAATTACATGCAGCTGCATGTACCAGCATCAGTGAAATCCTGGGGACCTTGACTCATTCCCCTCTTGAACCTTAAATGCACAGCCCTTTGTGCAGAGAAGTTGAGTCGTCACAGGCCTCAAGTGGGTAATGTTTATTTTCCCTCTGTTGCCTATTCCCCTTCTGTAAGAAGGAAGATCAATGGACTATTTTAGCTCACATGACCTCTGGGAATACAGGATGCTGCCAGAGTATTTTTTTTTTTAAGAAAGTGTGGGGGGGAAGGGGTGGGAAAGGAAAAAGAAATAAAAAAACCCAAAGCTTTAAATACAGCCTCTTCCATGACCCTTCTCCAAAACCAATATTTTCCTAATAAAATAATGTGTTGCTTGTATTTTATTTTCCCCATCAACAAGGACTGTGAGTTCATTTGTTTGTTTTACATTGGCTGCTCAGAACAGTGTAGCTCTATGAGGTTAAAGAGATCCTCTGAGAAAGATCCTATTGATTTTAATTACCTAGAAACAGCCCACAGGGACAAAAGGACTTTGGCTGTTTATTTAGCCATCGCTGTGCTGCAGTATTGTGTAAGGAGAGATCAAATCAGTTGCCCTCATTATTACAATAATAATAAGGCAGAAAAGGTGCCTCCAGGCCTTGGGATTTTTTTTTTTTTTGAGAGACAATAACCTCCACCACTCCTCCCACTAATAAAAGGCAGACTTGAGGAACAAGGAGCAATTACTATTCGTCAATATTAATTCAATTACGCTCCTGTTATTTATATTGCAGGAAGGATTGTTTAATATTTTAGAAATATCCCAACCAAACCAGGGGCCACATCTGTTCTTTTACAGATTGATTTTTATCACTGCTAAATGCATGTTGAATGGTTTTTACCTCCTTTGGGCTGAAGCTAAGGTTAATTAGTTATTCAGCACAAACCAGTGGTACAATGATTGTTTCCAGGAGTATCTGGGTTGAGAATACACCTACTTGTGTGCTAAACTGGACACCCTCCAGGGATCAGCAAGCATTACTTGCCTGGGATCTCTTCCCACCCATTCTGGACTAATATCAAACCAGGTTTATGGTGGTCTTGAGAGACCAGAAATCAGTTTGTTCTGCTTATGCTATTTGCTAATTTTATTTTCTTGGAGCCTACATCTCTGAGTTGGTCTTTGCTCTTTGACTTGGCCTGTGTTCCCTCATGATAATTTAGTATTTCCTCATAAATATTCTCTTGCTTAATTACTTTTTAATGAACTCTTGATACTTCTGACAGTAAGTCCCCCAACAGTCAAATTACAGCTTTCTGTGGACAGTATCTCAAGTCTCACCTGTTTTGTAAAGAAGCACTCTGGCCCATATTCTTGTTGGTGTTGATCTTGTAAAACCGTACTTGAGTGACCCAAGAGTATCCATCCAGCAGGTGGTTTTGGGCAGGGGCTGGTTGTATAAAAGCCAGTTTTAACATGGGCAAAGATGCAGAAGGATGTTGAAGGCAGAACTGATCTTTCCAACACCATGGCCTGGCAATGTGTGCATGCACATTGCTATTGGTGCGGGGAAAATAATGGAGCTGCAAGTCATTGAAATGCAGCTGTAATTTAGCTGTGATCTGTGGGAGCCCTGTGCCTGTAGAGGATTCTGCAGATGGGCTTTAAAGAGAGCCCAAAGATAAACCATATTGCACCATTTGCAGTTTTCTGTGTGAAAGGCAAGGCAGAATCTGACTCCAAGTTTGTGCACCAGCTCAGCAACTGACTTCACACTTAAGGGTTTTCTTTATTTTCTTTTAAATCAAGGCACTAGGAAAGGATTTCCTGGCTCTTGTTCTCCTTCAGCTGTAGCTTTTCTTTACTTCAGAGAATGTAATGTGGTTTTAGCTATTTGAGTCATCCTCTGGGCCACTGTGTTTCACTGACTACCCTTGTGACTAATAGAGTTCCTAAGTGTTTCAAGCAGAGAGGTTTCAGCTGGTAAGGTTAATGCAGCACAGCGCTGGACAGGTGTTTCAGGTCAGTCCCTTGTCTAAATAATAGGTTGTTCTGCTGATGGTGCTTCCTTAAATATCCAAAGATGGTGTAGATTTGTGTGGAAGGCTGCAGAGGGCATGTTTCTGACCTGGGAGATGCAGCATTGCCCCAGGATGTGGGAAAACACTGCAGGAACAGGACCTTTCCCTGCTTGGATGGCTTTTACAAAACAGGTTAAAACAGTTTACTCAAATATTTTCTCTTTTTACCAATGTATTTGGCTACTGTTTAAATAGTTCTCCAAAATGAAATACTTAACTCAACTAGATTAGCTGAATTTAACTGTTTAGTCTGAATTTAGCAGTTTAAACTGTTAGGAGCCAATGTTGATCATGAGGGTGGGAAGTAGCACAGGTGGATTTAGAAACACGATGAGCAGCTAATAACAAAACACCTAAGATGGTTTTAAAGATTGCATTTTAGGTCTTTAATTGCATCCCAGGCTTGAAGACTGCATGTTTTGTTCTTTCAGTTTTTCTAGCAAGAAAGTGGACGAGGAATATACTTCCTGAGATTTTCTGGCTATGGTTTATGCTATTTCTGTTCTATTTTATGACATATTCTATTTCTGTGATCAAACCACACTTCAGAAGCTGTCAATATAGGAAGTCTGTGTCTAAGAAGAAAAGTAGAATAATTAAGCTTATTTTCAATGTGTCAACATGGAGGAAGACACTATTTTGGTCTGCAGATACTGTGAATAAGGTGTCCCCTAATGAGAAATCAGAGTTTGCTGGTGGAGAAGTACCTACAATTAGTGGTTTGGGAGAAATTGATTTTTAATGAAGGATTAAGTCTTAAATGTATGGAGTAGAGATAAGCAAGTACAAATTACAGGGTGTGTTAAGAGTCTGTAAAACTGTATGCAAATATCATGAGTTTATTCTATGAAAATTGTGAATGTGATCTGGGGTACCAGCTGTTTGTAAAGGTATATCTGAGAATGCTTTCCTAGACAAACCTTGTCAGGTAGCTGAGAAAAGCTGAATTGCTCTAGAAGCAAACAGCATGAAATAAGCTGAAGGACCAAGTATTCAGTCAGTTTTTTTATTATTAAATTTGCCCTGGGATCATATTTGTTGTGAAGTTTCCAGGTATGGTCTCCCGTTCCAGAGCTAAGGTTAGTGGTCCAGATTAACAAGGAATTAACTGGAAATTGGACCATGGCTTCAGGAAAAATTCTTCTTTTCAGCAGTGACTTAGCTCCCCACAGTAAATTGTATTCCATCACAAGATTAAGTTTTAAACCTATTTTAAGAACTTTCTTGGTAATAAACATTAAGTAATTGCTTTAGTGTCTCTACCTCAGCCTTCACTGTGGATATCAGCCTTGGTAATGTTTCTCCAGTGTTGTCTCACCACTCCCAAAGACCCGTTTGCCTTTTGAACCCTTCTCACTCCTTCTCTTATCTCCTCTTTTCCTATATTTACATCTCTGTCTCTCTGTCTATTCCATCTGCATACAAAATGCCAGTCTCCTTAATTTCATATATTCTGGATTTGCCCACCAGTTCTTGTTTACTTGTGGTTTTGTCTTCAGTTCCCATGAAGGGCCACCTACAACTGCTGCTCCTTCATCTTCTAGTCTTCCAAAACTCCTGCCCTTGCTACAGGATTTATCTTTCCAAAGAGTGTGAAAAGCCTGTGCAACTAATTGCTGCTTTGAGATAAAGGGGTGTTGAAGGTCCAGGTCATGCTTCTATGCATGATCCCTTCCAGTGCTCCTTCATGTGTGAGCCAGCTTCTCTCTGCCTTCTGCATGGGGCTCTGTGCTAAAACCATGCCCAGAGACCATAAGTTCTTTTGGCAAAAGACCCTCTCCTGGTTTGGAGGTGTCTGAGAAGTTTTTTGAGAAATTTCTGGGAAACTGAGTGAAACTGTCTCAGATTTCTCCAGTGTTTGCAACCCTCTTTTGCTTGCTGAGCCTTACCTGGGCATATGAATATTTATATATCTTAGTTAGGCATAACATGAATAGTATTGATTTGGTCTTGCAAGGGAATTTGCTTGTTTCTCCGGGTCCAATCCCCAATGAATTTGTAGTGAACAGGCCATTATGCTTGGGTGACTGTATGACAGCAGGGCAGAATGGAAAATCTTGCTGTAAAAGCTATTGAATCAGGAGGGGACAATAAAAGGATTCTCACGTTCACCCCCTTGGTCATGGCTTTTGGTTATGGTTACAGCTTAACATAACTACCCATCAAATAACCGTGTATTTTTATGATCGTGTGTAGGGTGGTTGGTGGGTGCACAGGCACAAAAGATTTAAAGCTGGTCTCTTTTTGTTTTTTTCTTTTTGAAGGCTACATTAATTGTTCTGATGCCTGAGCATCTGCCTGATACGCATTGTTTCCTCTGCAGACTGAGGAAGACAAAAGCTAAATACAAATTTATTGAACGGGCAAGCTATAAACCCTGAAGTTTGCACAATATTTTAATAGAAATCATACTTTGTCAAAAGCACATGTATCAAATTTTCTTTATGGAGATCACGGTTCATCAGTACCAGAATTAATTAAAAATTTCCTGCCAAGCTTACTCACTGCTCTTCTGTTTCTATATATAAATTTTTAGCTTTATAAACTAATGGCTCATTTCAGGGAGGAATGTGTCTTTTATTAATTCAAATGCGTAACATGAAAATGTTGTACTTTGTAAAGGAATTCACTTTTCCCTTAAAAAAAACCCATTCAATTTTTGGTGGCAAGAGGGACTTTAAATAATTCTTCAGCTTTCACTTTATGTATTTTTACAGTGTTAACTGGCAAAAGCTGATTCATTATCTGCTGTCCTAACTTTACCTGCTCTCAATAACTCACAAGTTCAGGTCACCCTGCAGTGCCTCCTTTCGCCTTCGCTCAGATACCATGTCTAACTGAATGGAATTGACCTGTTTAAGGCCTCTTCACTCCAACTGAATTATTTGATCATAGCCACAGACATCTGTTTGGGGCAGTAATTGGTTGTTTATAAGAGCACAGGAGAGCCACCAGCAGCAACAGCAGCGGCAAGACAATAAAGGCAGGGGACAAGCATGGAGGGCATGTAGACAGGTCCTGACAGACCACTGTCTGCTTGAGATAAGCAATGCAGATTAGTTATATGCACTCTATCTCACCGCTGGGGCCTAATAATCCCCTTTAGCACTCATTCACAGTTATGTAGCAGACAGAAAAACTAATACAGGGGGGAATCTGGTCCCGCTGCCTCTCTGCAAATCTCAGACACGGCTTCTGGAATCCGCGGGGTTTTACCGTACAATTAGTTTTAAATGCCAATTTCATGGCGGCTCATGAGATGGAAAATAGAAGAATAGTAGGTAAAGATACCCATTGCAAACTAGATTATTTGAGAGGGAAAGATGGCTCTTCGAGATGTGGCTGTCACTGCTGCTTCCTGGTGTGACAGCCACAATGTGGACATTGAGGGTAACAAAAAAGTAACTTGAACGGCTGAATTGTTGGAAAAAAGAATGACATGGCATTTCTGTGCTGTTTGTGGACAGAGAGGAGACAATGTGAGTTTTAATTGATTTGCAAAATCTTGTTGCAATTCTTATGGAACAGAGGATGTTTGCACTTGACTTGCAGGGGCAGCGGGCAGGTAAAGCACTGTGAGATGCACTGGGTTTGTCCTGGTACAGCTGCATATGTGCTCTCCTCACTGTCAAAACCAAACACATGACATGGCTTGTGGGTGTTGCCCATCAAGGTTTTAAGGGGATGCAGAGCCTGGGATGTGATTAAGAGAACTCGATGTTCACATTCAAATGTTGAATTAAGTAATTTTTAACTAGATGCACAAACAAAAATGCATTTATGTTAATATAAAATATTAATTTTAATTTCAAATTAAAATTATGCATTTGGCAAGACACAGATACCTGTTACAGCTCTGAGCCAGTGCAGGGAAGGAGAGAGTGCAGAGATGGATATTAAGATTGACAGATCCTGGGATGTTTGCTTGAATTCCAGAAACACATATTAGTGGGACATGGTGCAGGTGACGGAACGAAAAGATTGTCATTATTGTGGTTGTTGTTATGCTGTGCCACTCATTTCATGGGTAGCAGTCACTCTCAGCATGATGTAAATATGTGCTTATATGCAAATGGGAAGAAATACTGTTCTCCAGAAGTGTTTTGGTTTTAGTGGTGCAATGAAAGTGTCTCTGGCTCCTGAGCTTTTCAAGTCCTGCATCTTGAAGTCTGGTAATTTTTTGTGCAAATATTAATGAAAGTTTATTGTAGGCACTAGTGGGAAAGGTAATCTCATTTCAAACTACATTCTTAAAAAAATTCTACAACTTAAGGTGATAATTTAAAAAATGAAAGTTGTTGACTAAAAGCTTGGATCATAGCTCTCTACAAGTACCTAAAAGACCATTGTAGCCAGGTGGGGGAAGCTCTCTTCTCTCAAAAAATCAAGTGATAGAATGAGAAGAAATGGCCTCAAGATGTGCTATGGGAGGCTTACATTGGACATTAAGAAAAATTTCTTCACCTAAAGAGTGATCAACCACTGGAAAGGCTGCCCAGAGAAGTGGTGGAGTTACCATTCCTGGAGGGATTTTAGGTGTGGATATGGTTCATGGGGACATGGTTTAGGGGCCTTGGCAATGCTGGGTTAATTGTTGGACTCAATGGTCTAGAGGTGTTTTCCAACCTAAAGGATTCTATGAGTCTATGGTTTTCTCTGTTTAACAAATACCACATTTAATTTCTTTGTCTCTTTGATCAATCTACAATCACAAAAGGATTTTTCAGACCTCTTTGTTTGGTATTTTCCATTGGATATCCCAATTTTCCATTTGTGTTCAGCACAGCTCCCTCTCTACATGCATCTCTAAAAAGTCTCATGTTTCTGGCATGAATTTCACATTCACATGGAACCTGATTTGGAAGGAACATAAAATTTCCATGGAAAACAAACCTTGCAAGCACCTTTAATAAGTTTGTTTTTTAGCTAATTATAGAAGCTTCAAAATTCACCAGTAAGGGACAGAATCCTCAGTGAATTCACACAGCTCTGTTGAAATGAGCAGGGCTTTGCTGCTTTACAGTTCTGCTCTGTGGTTTTTATCTGGGATTTTTTTTTCATTTTGCATTTCCAGCTAGAGAGTTATTGTACAAGCAGGCTGTAAAGCACAGCAATGGTTTTGACTCCATCTACATGTCCTGTATTTGTTATCTAATTGCCAATAGACCAAACTGCAAAGGGACAGTGTTTTTCAACCAAACGATCTGTAAGTAGCAGGAAATCTTATGCTCTCACCTCTTTGGCCAAGAAAAGAGCATCCACATTTTACATAATGAGAGAAATCAACTGTTCTTTATCAGTGCTTTTGGTGCAATTGCAAATCTTTAAAGCCTAGCTGCTTCTTGGATTTAACAACTGTATCCCAACCCTCCATGCATCAGGAACATGCAGGTCACTTTTATACAACTGCAGTGAATACCATTATTTGTAACCTGAATGAGCTTAAAATTCAGCCTCAGAGGCTCATGCAGGATCCCTGGCTGCTCAAAGGGAGCTGTGTGCTTCCATACAATGTGGGATTGTGTTTATTTGACTTTAAGTCATGCATTTATATTTAACAAATTACCATAAAATAATATGAAGACAATTTACAGTCTCTCTAGTCACTCCAGATTCCTGGCTGTTTGCAGCCTCTGCAGCTGTATGAGCAGCAGCACTGAATTCCTCTCTCATGTGCTTTATTATGGGGTGTACAGAGGTACTGCTCAGGCTGCAGCCCCAGTTGCTTTTTCAGAACTGTAATTTCTTATTTGGACACATGAGCAGTCCTGATTCTTTGTTATTTTATTGTGTCTTCCCCAGTATGTTCAGTCCCACCCAGTTAAGGTGTTGCTGGAGTGACTGGCATGATGGGCTTGGTTTCCCCTTGGGAATCCACCTGGAAATGCAAATTGCATCTTCTGAGTCTCATACCCCATGTCAGACCCCAACCAGAGCTCCCTTTGCTGATAATGAATCTCTGAGGTACAATATCTAATGTGCTGGGACTTCTAATGAAATACTAAATTACAATTACAGCTGTTAGCAATTATTCCTATGACCACAGTCCATTCCAATGAATAGTTGTATCAGCCAGGTTTCCATTTCTGCCTGTCTGGTTTGGTGGATTGTCCTGCTGTCTCTCTGCATCTAAGGCAAAGATTTGTCTCCTCTGGCTTATCCTCTACTTCTTCAGAGGGACAGTTCAGCTTAATGCTCAATCTAGTTGGTCTAATTATTCAAGCCTCTAATACCACAGATTAGCCAGATCAGCAGGAAAGTTTCAAATCAAAAATATAATAATTGATATCACACTGGCCAATCTAATCAGCACAGGCTGATGGCATCTGCTTTACTCCTTGTTTCTTATTGTGAATCAAATCTCCAAACTGAACCAAACTCTTTCTAGGAGTTTTCTTATCACCATTTGGCCCTAGCAGCCCTTGTGAGCTCTCATAAGATCCCTGGAGATAGGAAGCAATATGCATTCTTTTCAGTTAAATTTAGTTTGGTCTTCAAGTGAAAAAGAGTTTCAAGAAATACAGAAGAGCCTAAGCTGTCCTTGGATGTAACATGTCTGGCTATGTTTTAACTAAAAGATAAATAGTAATATTTTTTCTTTTATTTCCTGTGTTTTACTTTATTTTTAATATTTTTCCTTTTTTCCCTTCACTTTTTTTCCTTATCACCACAGTAAGGTCTAGTAATGTCATATAACATGACCAACTCCATCACCAAAGAGTTAATTTGCTCATGTCCTTAACTAAGCTTGAAGTCATGTGCAATGCAGCCTCTCATTTTGATTTCACTTCCTAAAAAAGTCAAGTAGTGTTTATTTTCAAGTAGGGCCATGGAAGTACTATTGGCTTCTGGAGCAGGTGGTGGTGAACTTTGTAGCTCCTGGACTTTACTCCAGGATTTTGTTCTGCTGCCCTTCACTAACTCAGGAGAGGGGTTTGTCTCCTCTGTCCCTTTATTTGACAAAACATGTTTCTGTGGCTCAGAAGAGAGGAGTGTCTAGCCATTGCTTTCATCCCAACATTTTTTGGTGTCTTCCTAGTAATCCAAGATTTAAATCTTGGGGCACCTAGAATATAAGGACTCACACTTTAAATTCCACTTGGTTTTGGTTTTTCCCACCTCTTTTTCTCTGATTACTTTTGCCACTGTGAACCTTAGGGGCTGAGGCATATTTTATAGCATTTTAATTACATCTACCTTACTTGTTGTAGTCAATTGATGAACTCCATCACATCATTCATGGCATGAATGTCTTATCTCAACTTGATGACTTGGCTTTTAAATGCTTTTATACATAAGTTTATCTCATTAGGTTTGTTTGCCCACATATGCTTGAATAAAGTAAATAGCTAAAAATGGTAAAGAGAGCTTGAATCCAGAATTTGGAGGTTCAGAATGCAAATTGGCACAGGATACAAGTTGAAAGCAAAAGATTACCAGGGCAAAAGCTCTGGTGAGATGGTCTTTAATTCTTGGTGGTTCAATTGATCTTGAGTTTCTCCTAGAAAATCTTATTCCACACAGTTTATACTGTTATGATTTCACAGTGGTTTTCCCTGGAGGCATTTGGATGTGGCTCTTGGGGACACGGTTTAGTGGTGCCAGGTTAGCAGCTGGACTCAGTGATCTTAGAGGCCTTTTCCAACCTTAAGGATTCTATGTTCTCAAAATGCTACCTAGATTTTTCCTTTTCATAACCCTCATAGATTTGGCAAGTAGGATCATGATTGTATTGTCATAGGTGGGAGGGCCTGATGCTGAGACAGTGAAATGATTTGGCTGTGGCAAGTCAGGAATGAGCTGGCATGAGGGACTTGGTCCCTGGTGTTTTGCTTCACAGCTCCTCCACCACGGATATCAGCTCCCAGTCCTTAGCAAAGACCAACCATGGTTCCAGTTTCTCTGGGATAACCTCTTGGTAGTGAATGCTCTTCTACATAAGAGATAATTATCGTATGAAAAATAAATAAAAATTCTTTGCTTTAATTGCTTTCCAAATTTTGCAGAGAACTCAAATAGAAGACTTATTGTATTTTATGGTGTAATGGAGAACCTCATTGTTAGGTGGGTAACACAAATCAATGTTTTATCTCCTTTTGATTTCTAATGCTTTGCCCTCACTATACTGCATTAAAATAGGGAAAGAAAACAAGTAATTTAAGTGAAAATCCTAGTTTTTGCACAACAAGAATCAAGTCTTAGGATACAGCTTTTGGGGGTCAAGAAGTGAAATGTGTTCTCAGTTTTGTTAATAATTCATGTTGTTACAGAGATATTTGAGGCCTTGGACTGAAAAAAAATTTTAGACTGAATACAAATTTGATGAAATCGTGGGACTTTGAAGTCATCTGAAAAATCTCAGGAACTCAATGAATTTTGACTGAAAGTCCTGCAGAGTTCTCACATTCTGTCCAGCAGTGAAATATTAGCTTCAAAACACTGGATGACAGTGGCTTTTTTTCAGGGATCTCTGAATATTTTACTAGGAGGAGGTTTTTCTGAAAACACAAGAATAGGAATTCCAAAACCTTTGCACCAGAGTAAGCAGAGAAGAGGTATATTCTATATATTAGCAGGGGTTCAGCTGAGAGACTTGGACTGAATTTTAGACCCAGGTCCATTTTGAGCATCACTCTTGAGGTCAGCAGGACCCAGGCCAGTGCTAACTGCCCCATGTGGTAAAAGATTTGCTTGCTGTGTGTTGACTGGAAAGCTCATTTCAGACAGACCTGGATTGAGAACTACATGTGGGTGTTATCTCTGAAGATTAACTCACCCACTCAGCACAGGCAGATTGCATTTAAACTCAAGAGAAAGTGACTGGCTTGGGAAGTGGGAAAAATATTCATTTGTTTTACCACCAAAGGTGCCTTTATCTTCAGATACTCAAATGTGAAAGTATATTTGTCTCCCACCAATGAAATATAATATTGATATCACCTCCAAGAAATATGGTGCAATGTATTTCTTTTCCTTCTGTTTTGTGCTTTATGTAAACACACAAACACCCGTGACACCCCACTGTGGTGGCAGCCAATAGACTGAGCACTTACCCTCGCTGCTGTTGTGTAACCATGGGCAATTTATCTCAGTCTCACCTCTCTTAAAACACTTTTATCAAAATTGGCGGTCAAACAGCACTGAACCATGGTGGCCTCAATCTTAAATGCTGTGGTGCAGATTTTAATTTGGGAAAGATTAATGCACTCTCAAGTGTTAATGCCACAGCTTTCTGTTATCTACATTGATGGGTGTCAGCTAATTTCTGCAGAAGGATTGTAAAGCAAACTGTGCATGTTGATGTTTCAGAAACCTAAGCTCCAGAATGGTGAGATAATAGAGAGGGGAATAGAACTATTTTCTCAAATTTCTTTTAAATTAGAAAATGTTTCCCCTGTCTTTGTAAAGCTGAGCTACAGAGTCAATTCCACTCAAGCTGATTCTTGAAGATATAGGGAATATTTCATTTAAAGGAGCAGTAAAAGTGTCAAAAGATACTTTATCAAGGTCGCTTTTAGATTGAAGATAACAGCCCATCTTATAACAAATATAGACCCCCACAGTAAGCTTTGTAATTTCCAGTGCTGTGGTAGCTCTTAGTCTCTGTCTCCATCATCTCTCATGAATTTTTTCCTTGTCTGGTCACATATAATTGTAATCAACAAAAGCCCTTTTGTTCATTAATAAAATGACGATAGCTCGTACACCTTGACTGGTTTATTTTTCAGGTTTGAACAGTTTAGCAAATACAACTGAAGTTTGTTCTGGTTTTTAATAGACTTTCCTAACTGTGAAGATGATGTCTGGAAAGAAGATAACTGTGAAGAAGATGATGCACAATAACTAGGAATTTTTATTTGTGCAGACTAATTTACACGGGAAGGGGGGGAATGCAATTAAGCTCATAAAACTTGCTCCAGCAATGATCCAGGTCAAGGGGCTAATGGTGAATTGCATGAATAACAGTCACTCACCCAAGTCACATTAAACAGTCTTGATAATATCATCCAAAATAGCCAATTATTTTGAGTGTTATGAGAAGGTCCTGTTGTTATTTAACAATGGTTTATAGGGGAAAATAGTAATAAAGGGTATATGGCAAAAAATAATTTCAAAGGGATTAGTTGCAATTCAGTTCACAGTAAACTGTTTTAGTGCCAGAGGGATGAAGGAGCAGTGCCTTAGAAGAGAGTGAATTGCATATGATTTAGCAGTGATTTTGTGTGTTCAGTCCTTGCCAAGACAGTGCCATCAGCTCCAGCTTAAAAGCAGGAGCAGAGAAGGAAATGGCACAACCAGTGCAGCAGAGCCCTGTTCACTGCAAACATCTTCCCCATGGCCATGGACTTTCTCTTTTGGTTATAGTGAGGGACACCAGGGTGGGAGGGTTGTGCAGCTGCTGGGTGGGTAAGTAGGGAGACAGTGAAGATGTGCACTGACCAGGCAGGGTAAAAGAGGTTAAAGGGATGTTATTTTGTTATGTCTTGGTGCATTTACCAGGAAAGGAGTGTAAGAGGGGTACCCAGTTTAACTCTGGATTTTGAGTTAGAGGTTTTCTGACTTTAAATCTGTTTAATTTATATAACAATATTTGTCTGTATTAATTTTTATAGATATTCTTCTTATTGATTCTGATTATTTTCAGTTTAACTTCACAGTAACAAATTATTATTATTTTAAAAAAAATCTCTGCTGTAGTTGTTGTCCACATAACTCTTGGCAATGCAACTTTAGTTGGTATTTATTAAAATCATGTGACTATACTTGCTGTATATTATTAATAGTAATGCAAAATCTTTATTGAATGTTGACATGATCTCACTTTGCTTTTCTTTGTCAGGTTCTGATGGAGTAAATGTTCCCTGACAACTTTTCAGTGAACATTCTCTGTGCTTTAACTTGACAAATGGGGGTTTTTATTCAGCTATTGACTTGTAAAAGATCAAAAGGGCCAACCTGTCAGGTGGTTTGCTTTTACATAGGGGTGTTCATTATCAGAGAAGTCAGGTATCTACATGCACCACTGATTCTCTCCATACAGGAAGGAATTTTTACAACTTTGTGACAATTTTGTAGTTTAGTTTTTGCTCTGACTGGTGCAGATCTTCTGGTTGCAATGGAACTGCTCCATCTTGGCTTCCAGGTGCTAATCTTGAGATTATACCAGATTTATTTCTCCTAGTCTCTCTTCTACCTTCTTAGAGCTTTGACCCTGAAGTTCACACCATGTAAAAGCAGACTTCAACATCTTGAACCTGATATGATGGACCAGCAGAGGTTTAATTAGAACTTCTTAGAGCATGTTGACATCAAGTAGTTTTCTGTTGCTTTACAGCCAGGATATCCCAGCCATAATAGAAGGGTTAATTAACCTGCATAGACCTATGTGGCACTATTCATTTTTTGGTTTTATTTTGAGATATTTGAGAGTCTTCAACGAAGAGGAGTCAAATGCCTCTTTTGGGGCCCCAAGGGTAAATCTGTACAACACCAAGGGGTTTAGGAGGAATTTCATTTGACTGCTACTGCTGTGATCTGGACAAAGCTACAAGTCAATTTGAGAAATATCACCACTGATGATTAACTCACTACAGCATATTTTGATAGTCCTGCATTTGCCAGGAACTATGGCTACGGTGTGAAAATGAGCAATGCCCTTTTCTGGAGAAAAATTCATGACAGGATTGGAAGTGCTATGGGTTCTGGGTGCTTGGGAAATGACTGTAATGGGTCCTGTGTGACAACACAGGTTTTCATAGTTTTGCCTCTGTGTTGAAACAGTTTATTCTGTCACTGTGTTACTGTGGCTTCAAATATGCAACCTGCAGCTTGTCATAAAATTCTGATTGAATTTAAACCATGTGTGTGTGGTTAGGGAGACATCTGTTAATTATTCATGAAATTAATTGAATGATGACTATCTAGTTGAGTTTTCATGGGATTTATTCCTAGGGGCTGTAATTGCTAGTTTTACAAAAGATACCTCACAAGCAGGTTATTTTTAAAAAGAAAAAACCCCTTACAAGTATCTCCTGTCAGCCTGTATTCTGGTGTTGAATATGCAATTTTAAAAATGGGATTGTAGCAGCTCCTCATATTAAAGTAAAATGCTTGTTTTTCATACAGGAATTACAGAGTGTAACATAATTGGGCTCACTGAAATGAATTCAGCATCTCTCAGAGAACAAAATCATTGAGCCTACTGACTAAATTTAACAGCCTAATAGAAATATGCAGGTGAAGGTACAATTAATTTTAATTACTAGACTATACATTGTTAGTTGCACAGCCATGAGTAAAATTAAAATGGCAATCACAATTAGAAAATTGCAACCTCATTGTGCAACAAATTAGTCACAAATTAAAAGTCCAGGAACTATTATGCATCCACTTTATTGCTTTATGACCATTATTGCCCTGATATGGATTTTATTTCTTTAATGTCGTGTTCACTTCTTTTCACCTTATCTTTGTTTAGAATCTCTGGCTCCTTCCCAGATTGTGAATCTAAGAAAAGAAATTATATAGACTGAAGAGTGGTGACTTTCCTGCTCACTCTGGACAGAAACTCCTAAATGGTCCTGTCCTGCTCATGGGTGGCTTTCAGAACAAGGTTTGTCACCAGATTACTTCAGTGAGGTTTCTAGAGCACAGAAAATAGCATTCAGGGGGTAATAGCTGAGGTCTGTGTGTGATGTAACCCTTTTAGAAAAGGTCAGGCCAGTTAAAGACAGGAATCTGGAGGGAATCTACACTGGTGAAAGTTAGACTCTCTCCCAGCCCTCCCCTCTGGCTGGGCACACTTATGGCCTGCAGAAAGGATTTTAGCTACAGGAGTATTTCTGCTATAAGCCTGGTTTTCAGTTGTTCTCGACATGGATTTATGAAATGAGGTTGAACAACTATCCCAACCTTGCAAGCTTTGTGGTGGTTGAAGCTGCCTTTGCCCTGAAACACTTGAGTTGCCATCATGGAGTGGTTGAGCTGGAGTAGTGGCAGCAAACACCTGAAATGCAGCAACTGAAAGTGCTGCAGACATTCTGCAAAATCACATCTCCCTTCTGTCCACACCTGGAAATGAGGGTCTGTACCTACCTGGCACCAGCAGCTCATCTTCACCTGCAGATGAGTACCATGGGACCAAGAGCACTCACCATTATCACAACACTATCTTGAGTCCTTTGCAGGGTGAACCCCATTCTGAGGTGATTCAAGGTTTTACCAGATACCCAGATGCCTCTTGTGCAAAACTGAAGATCCATGGAGAAGGTTGAATTTCAAAATCTCCTTTTCTGTCCAAGATGCACCAGAGGAGCAAGAAAGAGAATTTCTCTTCCCAGCATCTGAAGTATGCACTCTGCAGTTAGCCCAGTTACTCCAGTTGTGGATCAGAATGGCTTGTGTTAAAAGGAACCCCAAAGTTCATCCAGTTCTAACTCCCTGCCATGGGCAGGGACACCTTCCCCTGGACCAGGTTGGTGAAAGCACTATCCAGCCTGTCCTTGAACACTCTCAGTGTTGGGACATCCACTGCTCTGGGCAGCCCATGCCAGTGCCTCAGCACGCTCACAGTAAAGAATTTCTTCCCAATATTTAATCTAAACCTGCCCTCTGCCAGCTTACAGCCATCCCCCTTGTTCTGTCTTCCATGCTCCTGTAAATATTCTCTGTCCATCTTTCTTATAGGCTCCCTTCAGGTACTGGAAGACTGAAATTAGGGGATTCCAAAGCTTTCTCTTCTCCAATGCTCCTGAGGGAGCCCAGGCACAGGACTGAACACATTGGCTGGGAAGAACAGGACACACAGCAAGATAATTAATCAGAGTTCATGTAGAGAGGAGCAAAGACCAAACAACCAACCCCCAAAGCAATCTCTGTCTCCACATGATCTCAGCTCTCTGGGGGCTTTTCTAAAACCACCAGAGCATTGGTCAGCTTGTGTGAGCCCCAGCAGGGGCTTTTGCAGTGCTTGGAGAGCTGAAACTCCATTTCAAATATGCAATGGAACAGCTATCAGAGGGTAATGATGTTTAGTCACTACCACTTGGGACTGGATTTTAATTGATGACCCAGAGGTGAAAGTGTTTCTATTTCATTACCTGCTATTGCCAGCATTTTTTTTTTCCTGTAATCCTCTTTCTTGCAATATGAATACTTTGGGAAGGGGAAATTAAAGTGGGACTGAAGATGATATGAAAGTGAGAAAAGATATGTTTTCTCCCTGGTCATCTCTCTATATTTAAGGTCCAATAGGAACTCCTTAGTATTATTCCAAATTTTGCTGTCTACTGTTAAAATAGAATCAACATATAATTTATTGAATCAACTTTATTTTTTTTTTTTAACTGCAGATTGTTGATTTAATTTTTCACAGATTTTTACTTCCATTTTGCACTGTTCTCAACAGGAAGGATTCCTTCTTATCTGAAGCAAAATTAATCTGTGATTCCTAAAGTGAACACTGAAATCTCCCTCTGTTCTGGGAGAGGTGAGAACCTGTGATTTACTGTAGGTTTATGCAGCTCCTGGAGCTGCAATTCCACAGAGACTTGTAGGGTTTACCTCAGGATAGAAACTGAGGAAAAAATAGTAACATGATCAATTCATAAGATTTTCTCTCAGAAGTCACAGAAGTTTCTTATTAGCAGTAATTTTCATATCTCAGACCTCTCTGTGTTTTAGAATTTCTTGATGGGCTAATAAGGATGATTTTGTTGAAAATGTGGAGACATAGAAGCGAAATGCCAGCTTGGAATCTGTCTGGATGTATCCTGCACAGTTGTCCTTTTGAATGATTTCTGAGGCAGGGAGTATCTAAGATTAGGGAAACATCTGTAAGTGCCACTGGCTGATATCTATTTACTGTAGATTCTTTTTTGGAAAACTGTTGTTCCTTCAGCATTAACATTAGCAATACTAATACAAATATTTATTTTATGTCTTTGAATCAAAAAAAAAAAAAAAGTTATCAGCTTCTCTGCTTGAAAAACAGGACTAATGATAAGTGAGAATGACCTGTTCAGGGCCATGCATTAACCTTGCAAGAGAAAGAGAAATATTATCTGCATTCTTGTTTATTGAGCCATGGTGGGCTGTTGAAGCTCTTCTATGTCCAAGTATTATTAATCTCCTCCTTGTGTGAAGCCAAAAGCACTTAGCATGTACTGGTTTTCTTGGCTGTGACCTTTCCATGCTGTTTTTTTAGAGGGTTACAATTTTGGTATTGTAGGAAATGTGGTGAGCTCTTATAGAAGAAAATGTTGAATCAAGGAATTAGTTGCTATATTTTTCTTCCTGCTCCTTCTGGTAAGAAATTGGCCTTGCCCATGAGTCAGGAGGTTTTTGGTGTTCAAATGCATGGAAGAGCTGCAATACAAATATCTTGTGATTTGGGTCAATAACTTTGCATTAATATTTGCCATTGGTAATAAGTGGGTAGAGCCTCATGGGAAAGCTACAAAAATGGAAATGTCTCCTTGTAGACATGTGTTTGTGAAACCAGGGTCTGCAGCTGACAGAGCAATTGGAGAGGTGTCTTTAAGCTTTACTGTTGGAGTCCTGAAAGTCTATGTGACTTTAAAATTCCTGGGCATGGTGGGAGGAGGGGGAACTTGGATCCAAACTTCCTGTGAATGTCAGGAATATCGCACATTTCTTATTCAGCCATTTTATTTGTGCTGTAAAAAGTGTAAATGTGATTCTTTAGCTATAGCTGAGAAGGCAGCCCTTCATTGAATCCCAGGTACTGCAAACTGCTATATTCCCTACAAAGAAATAATTACAAATCTACATAGAAAATTCTTTTCTTGCAGTCTAACGGGACTCAACAGAAAACATGGTTTTGAGCATGTAGCTTTGAAATTAAGCAGTGTAACAGCATTAAAAAAATATCCCTTGGAAACCTTCATCTCTGATTTTATTTTATATTGTTATAGTGCTCACGCTCCAGTGATTTCCTTTCATCTAGTCACTGGGCTGAGGAAATAACACAGAAAAGGAAACCTCTTGAGTTTCTGATGTACATGGTAAATGGTCATTTCAGGAACCATGCGCTATGGGCCTCAGACTGAGGGTTTAATTTAATTGGTTGAAATTAAAAAACATTCAAGCCTCATGAAATTATGACCTTTATGCCTGGTGTGTCAGCTACATCTGACACTAGCCTTGTTGTTTAGAGATGAAATCCCTCCCCTATTTTAATGGAAGCTCCTGTGGGACCCACATAAGCCTTGAAAACAGAAGAGGCAAAGTAGCTCTGATCACTGGATTCCTACTCCAGCCATGGTTAACATCAGCAGCACTTCTTTTACAAGTTTGTGTGTCTGTGTTTATCTTTGCTATTTGAAAAATCATGTTTGTTTGTTATCAGTATGTTCATATTTCTTTTAAAATACATGTTTAAAAAATTTGCTTTGTGTTTTCACTGAGGAAAATTGAATACATGGGATGGGACAGAAATCTAGGTTTGAGTGTTTCCTGTCAAGAAATTGAGAGTTGAGGTTCAATTAAAATATTTTTTTGGGGTGGTAATCTGTTTTACATCAGTTGAACTCTCTACATGATCATTTGTTGGGTGTGTTTTCTGATGGTTTTCAGTTCTTCTTGGTTTAGATTATAAAATACAAGAAATTATTATTATTATTATTATTATTATTATTATTAATAATAATATTTCTTCTTCTGGATTTCTGTGCAATGCTGAGGACAGGGGCAATGCAGCATCCTTTGAGACTGGAGCCTTTACCATAGTGCCAAATAAAAATAATTTTTCATACACTATGCCATGAAGTATAGATGGGACATCTTCAATGATTCAGGATGGAGTTTCCCAAAAGGATCTGCAGGGAGGCAAGTTCTCAATTTCCATAGACTTTCAAATGAACTTGAGGACATCCACCCTTAGATTCCTTTGGAGAATCTCACTGCTATAAATGTGCCCATCACAATTTTGTATGACACAGTAATTAGTAGAGATAAAATTCTGGCAACCTTGTAGAGATGACCTGGCCCTTTAGGAGATCTGCTTACAGAGATGCCCCAGCCCTGACTGTTTGCATCATGTTCATGCTGAATTTCTGGAGCCATGCTCAAATGTCTTTATTCTGTGAGAATCTGGGTTCTCAACTAGTCCAGAAATTGGGTTGCCATAGCAGTTTCAGGGATGGCTTCTCATAATGCCAGAACTTTTCTGTGGAAGGGTAAAAGTGATGTGGAAAACCAATCAACCAAAGTGACCCATTTCCTCTTAGTCTTTTGCTGTCAACAGATGCATCAGCTGCTTTTTCAGCTTTGTCTGTAATATGAGGTGGTATTCAGTGAGAAGAAAGTTATCACAGCAGAGAAAGTCCCACAAGGGATGGTTATTCTTTGATGTTAATTTCTATTGAATATCATTGGCAGCAATTCAGGAAGGTTCAGAGAACACCAAAGACTTAAAAGATGACAAGAAGGTTAATACCAGATTGTCTTAATAGAAAAGTTTGCAAAGGGAAGTATTTTTGATGCTGTGGCACATTGTCCTCCTCTGCCTGGCTGCATCATTTTGTGAAACAGTAGGACTCATAAAATAAAAAATAAAAATTCAGACTACTGAAGCAGGAGTTTACCCTTGGGTTTTTTAGGAGGGCAGATGTTCAGATCCCAGTTTTTTCACCTTTCTGTCACCACCAAATTCACAAAACCCTGAGGAAGTGCCAAACAGTCTTGGGAACATATGCAATGCCATGAATGCGTGGGTTGACTTGTTGAGGCACTTGGCCTCCATCAGCTTATCAACAAGAACAGTTTGTTTTCATGCCCTGTGGTGCTACTTATCCTTCAAGTCTTTTACGAATAAGAAGCACAAAATTGGTGAAATTATCAAAGTATCTGATGCAAATGGACTTTTCCAAATGTGGAATCCAGGTTAAACTAATCCTTCATTTCAGGCTGATGTAATATGTATAGCCAATGTCATACATTTCTTATTGAAGCTGTGCTTGCATGCTTGCCCTTGAAAAATTCAAAAGATGCAGGAAATCTGTCCAAAAGGTCTTTTCAACTCAGGGCTGGGCTCTGATACTTTAGGAGAGCACGAGTGCCACTCGGCCATATGTTTCAGTACAACTTTGCAGCAGGGAGGGATAAAGACCTGATTTTACGTGGGAGCTAAGGCATTCCTGGTCTTTGCTTATAGTGAGGTTAGTGCAGGATCCAAAATGTTGGCTTTCTAATCATGGGAACATGGGGACAGACAGTCATCAGTACTGGAGATTTGTAGTGCTTATAAAAGGGAGTAGAACTCCATGAATCAATCATCCTTCCTTTCACCTCCTTGCTCATCAGTGCAGCCTGTGGGACCTAAAGGGGTCACAAGAGAGCTGGATAGGGTTTTTCATAAGGACATGGATTGATAGCACAAGAGGGAATGGCTTTAATCAGATAGAACATAGGTATATATTAAATATTGGGGAGGAATTCCTTACTGTGAGAGTGGTAAGACAGCAGAATAGAAACTGTGTCTGCCCCATGCCTGGAGGTGTTCTAGGCCAGGTTGGATGGGGCTTTGAGCAACTTGATCTAATGGAAGGTGTCTCTGCCCATGGCATGAGGTCTGGAATTGGGTGATTTTAAGGTCCCTTCCAGCCCAAACGATCCTATGATGAAGAGCATGGAAATGAATGGGAGTCATTGCCTAGCAGTCAATGGATTTCCCCTGAAAATGAAGGAACTATCAGCCCTTCCTCATCTGTGTTCCAAGAGAAAAGCACTGAACAACCCCCTCCCCTGTGTGAGCCCTTATAATGATAAAAGACAAAATGTTCTGCTGGAACATTTGGAGTTGTGGGGCTTTTAGCTCCTGCAGGGAGTGGGACACTGCTATCTGCAGATTGAATCAATCTGCTTCGGAAGCGGGATGGTGCAAGAGCCCGCTCATGATAACACAGCGAGGCAGCAGCCTCTCCTTCTCTGAGCATAGATAAGATGGCTTTTTAAAAAGCAAGCAGGCACAGAGCAACTGCAGCCTCACCCAGTAGCAGGTTTAATCCTCTTGCTTGAGAAGGGTAGAAGATTTGGCAGGTAGGAGGATGGGGTAAGTCTCTTCTTGTTATCTGAGAGGAGGACAATGCTATTACAAGGAAAGCAGCAAGAGAATTCTTGCTTGATAATAGAGTTAAGGGGAGCTAAAAGATAAACTCTGTTTTTTTATTGGGGGGAATAATAAGATTGTCTGGGCTAACTTTAGTGAAACTTGTTATTCTGTCTCTGATTTGGTTGTCTTTGGGTCCCTTGGGCACAGCACTGCAAAGGGCACTGCTGTGTTAACCCATGGATGCTGTGCAGGGTAGCAGAGGTCCAGGCAGTTTTGTTTACTTCAAGATACCCCTCTCTTTTGCTGCTTCCCAGGAGTATTTCTGAGGAAATGGTTCTTAACAAGCTGATTTTTGTGATTTTTGTTTAGAGGCCCAGGCTTTGCACCCTTGGGCTCAGGTGCTGTCCAGGAGATACACCCATCCAATGAAAACCCCCTCATGTGTAGTTACCACGCTTGTGACATGGGTCTGGACCTTGTGAACTAAGGCAGATTTTGGAGAGAAATCTACCAAAGATTTCCATAGCCACTGATCTCAGCCACCAGAGGGAAATGCAACCACATGCATTAACCCAGTCAGCCATGTGTCACCTTCTCCATATGTGCAAAGTCTTCCTGGGCAGCTGATGTCCTCCAGGGCAGCCCAAGCCATTACATAATAAGATTCTATACCTCAAATACAACCCAGGGACTGCATTTCCCAAAGTCCCACCCAGCTGGTGTTGTGGGGGCTCCTGGAGCCCCAGTGGGCTGCTTTGTCCCTCTTTTTGCAGCTATTGGTTGGAGGCACTGTGGGAAGGATGCAATCCTGTCTCCACCAAGTGCATATAGAGAGCATGGTCCTGGACAGAACAGGAATAGTGCAAGAAAGTGTTGTTGCCACAAACACCCCGGAAAGGCTACTTACAGACTGTCAAACAAGGCTTTGCCTTCTGCCCTCTGTTATCTAATAGTTTCTGTTGTCAAGAAGACAACAAATCTAATAACCAAGCAAACACCTTCCTGCTCTGAAGAATTAGCCCTTCCTCTTTGTAACCTACTCTTCCTGAGCTGGGCAGCCAGGCAAATCCCATGTGAGAGGTTCCTGAGCTGGAGAGCTCCTGCAGCCTCCTGCCTGTGTGTTTGTGCTGGTGGGAAGCCAGTGTGCTGATACTTGTACCTCTGCCTGGGGGCTGCATTACAGGCTGGGCTTGTACTCAAACCAAACACAAATTTGTGGCCAGAGCAGGTTGTGGGAACCTTGGTTTGCTCATAAACCATGTCTGCTGATGCATTTGCCTATAAAATTGGCAACAAACAAACCCTCCAAGGACAAAACTCAATTTTTCATCATGATCATATATTTGTCTAGAAATCTAGGGTTTACTATTTTCAGAATTAGCAGAATTTTTTTTTTTTTCTGATGAGCATTATTTCAGGGCACTGGGTGCTGTTGCAGGTCTCCTGGGCTGGGCACAGGCTCTCAGACAAGCCACTGGTGAGGGAGCTACCAAAGGAGATGTGAAGTGCCTGCTGCCTCTTGGTAATTTCTGATGGGAGGGGGAGGAAAGGGGATGGCAGTGCTTTCCTGAGCCAGTATTGGCACATGAGGAAAGGAAGGAGTTCCTTCTGCAGCCCCGAGCCAATGGCCACCAGCTTCAGTGCAAGCTCCCTCCACATCCCTTTCTTGCACAGAGTGCCAGGCTAAAGCTGGTAGAGCAGATGCTGCCCACAAACTGAATGCCAAGAACAAATGGATACCCCCAGGGAGGGAGGAACACAGGCACAAGAGAAGACTTTTTGGGCTGCACCATGGCTGGGCATGAGAGGTTTGTCATTATCCTGCAGAATAACCCCTTGGAGGAGGTGCCTCTCCCTGCATGAGCTGAGCACAGAGGCAGTGCCCGTTTCAGACTGGCTTCTGGAAAAGCAAACCAGAAGTGTGTCTGTGAGATGAGCACGAGCCCCAGAGCCTTTCACAGGCTCTCAGCAAAGCGCCCTGCGCCATCCCCAGAGCCCCTCTGCTCCCCCCAGCCCTGCTTCCTCCCCTTCCCCCTCCCCACAACTATTTAATTTTGCTCTGGCATGAAATAATAGAGTGCTGTGTATCTATTACAGATGTAAAGAGATTTAGACTGCCACAGGTTTCAGTAGCACATTCAGAGCCCTAACAAAGCTGGGTATAATAGACTCTCCCTGCCATTATCCATTCAGCAAGTGTAATAAATGACTTGGCCGCAGCCTGCCATATACCACCCGGCCCAGATAACAGCTGAAAGGAGAAAATTAAATTTTGCTTTTGTTGAAACATTATGATTTATGTATTTGTAATATAGGCTGCGGTGGGCAATTGAAAAAAAAAAAAAGAAGATTGCTGAATATACTTCAGGGTTACTGATTGTACCACAGGCCACTTAGAGTGCTAGAAATGCTGTTCTTCTCCCTGTGTTCCTTAATAATAATAAAATCATACAAATTCCCATTAACCTTTTCGCTCATGTTGATTTTATTTCTATTTTTTAATTTTTTTTTTATTTTTTTATTTCCAAGTCTTAAGTTTTGGCCATTTACTCTCAGCCTCATGAAAAATAACAGACTGGTGGTTTATGGAGACAAGGCAGGAAGTACGTAGGCATGTAAAAATGATGGATGTAGGTCAAAAAATCTATATATCATTTTTAGTATTTTTATAATAATTTTCTTTAAATGGGGTGGTTCCCCCTTCCCCTCCTCCTCTTCTTCACTGCTGTCTTTAGAGTTGATGACAAGATATTCTGATATCCTCATCCTTGCAATATCTAGACCTATAAAAATAATTAACTTCTCCCACCTTAGAAATATAGAGACAGAAACAGGAGTGCTTCACCCTGTAATTTATAATATTGCAGCACTGTCCCTTAATGTTGTAATCAGGCCTGCAAAGTCTTATCATGTTGTAGAATATAATGAACTTACTTATTCATTTCAACATCACATTTCATCTTAGTTGTTCTCCACATTACTTGCTTGTCCCTCCCCTTTTCTGGAAGAGTGGCAAGAACATAGAAGTTTTCTCATTCTTTCTTACTCCTTTTCTTCACCTTCTTTTAGCTCAGAGCTTGAGCTGAGTCTACAGACTGATCCAGGAGGCTGATTTGCCTCTGTTCCCTAGGAATTTAAAGATGTGTAGTTTTTACTCTTTTTTTGTTTTGTTTTGTTTTTTTTTGTTGTTGTTGTTTTTTGTTTGTTTCTTTTTTCTTTTTTTGGTGTGTGTTTTTAAGAATTGATTAAACCTAGTTATGTGGTTGACAGCAGTAGGCTGAGGAAGCACTGGGCTGCATGAGGAGGGGCAGTGGTAGGACTGGGGCAGAGGATGCTCTGTGCTTCTCTAAACCCCTGTGTTCTCTGAGCATTTGAGTCTCAAATGTTGCCACTAAAAGTGTCTGCCAGAAATTGGGAGGGGTAATTGGGATGGAATGCTCCCTCCCTGGCAGGGTGCAAGATCAGACTGGATCAGACTTTGAGACACATGATTTAGTGGAAGGCTTCCCTGCCCATGGCAGGGGGGTTGGAAACAAATGGCCTTTGAAGGTCCCTTCCAACTCAAACCATTCTGTAATTCTATGAACAAGGATTGTTCCTGTCTTCCTTTTGGTTGCTTAGTGGGGAGTGGAGTGATTAATCTCTTTTTTCTGACCCTCAAAGCTGTCCATACTTAATGTAGGATTCATTTGATAACAGCTTATCCAGTAGTGATGATTTTGATTTTTTTTTTTTTTTCCTGAGGGCAAGGTTCTTTTCTGCATTTTGTTAGAGATTATGATTAAGAAAGAGCTCTTGTGCCCCAGGATGGAGATGGGGCCTGATCCTGACTCATTCCCTTTTCTGTGTAGGAGCAGTGCAAGGACATGTTGGGTGCCATGGCCGTGGGGAGGGCCTGTAGCTCTGCTGTAGTCTTTGCTCACAATATCTCTTGCACTTTGATTTTTCAGAGCCTGGCACAGGTCTCTGGCATTGGATCTACCCATTTCTTGGGCCAGACATATATAGAAATGTTAAAACCCACCAGCAGAAATGTACATTATTTTTATTTTATTTTTTAAAATTCTTTGGCATGGTATTAAGCATTTAAATAACTCCTGTGATTTTCAGGCCTGCTGAGCCCCAGGCTGCCTGTTGGTGTTTGTGGGCTGGAGTTTTGGGTGTGCAGGGGATGTTTTACAGCCAGATCATCTCTCCATCAGGTATTCTGCTAATGCACACTGACAGATATTTTGTGAAGCAACATTCAGTCTATTTATTGACCCCCTGCCCTCAAATGCATACATACAGCAGAGCATTCCAGCTGATATTTAATGCTGAAACATTTGTAAGTACTGTATATCCTATGATCTATTGGACTAATGAAAAAGAAGGTTTATCACTGCAGTCCAGTGTAAATCTGCGGATAACCTTACTGTACAGTCAATTTATTCCTTTAAAAGGTTTATTCCTTTATCAGGCATTTGTAGAAGGTTTCACCATAAGTACAGCAGAGACATAATTTGCTGTGGGGCAGATTTATTTGTTTCACAGGGTTATTATTTTAACAGTCTGATAATCACTATGAGTATGTTTCACCATTTGCTGTTTCTGTGTGTATATGCAAAAGTGTGTTTATTCATTCCCTGAACAGGTTCATTTTCTTATCAGCTATTCATTTTAAAGAGTTTTATTACATATGCAGAGTGTGTAGGGTATGAGAGTGCAGTAATTTTATTAAGAGATTTATTTGGTGCCAGATATTAATTTAGCTGGCATTTGCTGTAACACAATCATATGCTTTCACCTGGCCAATTTTCTTTGCATATCACAGTTTGCTATAAAAAACACTTTCCCTACACTGCAGCCTTCAAATTCCCTTTTTTTTCCTTAAAAAAGAATAAAATTACTGGGAACTCCCCCACACTCTTCACCCTTTCATTTATTTTATTTATCATATTTGATTTTTTGAAGCCTCAGTTTCAGGGAGAGGGGGTCTTGTGAAGTACCTTTTAAAAATGAATATGGTTAAAGATTCTGCTAAAAGAAGGTTTCAGAAATGTCCCTCTAATGCCACTTGGGAATTGCTTGAGTCTCAGCACGTGGCCAGTAACTTACTGGAAAAAAAGCAGTAGGAGGAAGATGATCCCAAAACAAGACTCTGGTTTATTCAGAGAGTATGTGGTTTTGGTGTTTTGTTTCGATTTAACATTTTTTTTATGTTATGTAAACATTAGCTCTAGAAAGAAGAGGAAAGAAACTGTGCATAAACTGTAGGTGAGATCTGTCTTGGCATAAAATGAAGCTATAGAATAGGGAAAAAAATCCACCTGCATGACTGAGTCTTATGCTGGGGTAAAATAGATTCTTATTTGACTCTTCCTGATGTCCAGGGTGTTTCAGGCTGATTTCATAGGAGGATGGCTTGGTGTCCAGTTGGTGGTTTTACTCTCTCTCCCCACAGCTGTCTGTAAGAAAGAGCTGCATAATAAAATCTGTGAGCCCTGTCTGCTCTGTGCTCTGAAACACCTGGAGCTCATGGAGGAGGCAGAGATGACACTGCACAGTCCTGGGGTCAGGTGCACATTTCTGGGCATGGAAAAGGCTTTACTTTGGATTACTCACATGAGAAAGAGTTCTTCTGTAGCCATGAGTTTTTCTGGTCCAGACAATACAGGAATCAGTGAAAACCTCTGAGCACAGTTTGTGTTGGGTCAGGCCCTTAACCTTAAGGGACTATTTCTAGTAACAGCATAAAAAGCTAAACTGGAATCTTCTGCATAACATCACAGCTGTCTTCTGATTCCTTATTTGTCTCATCTCTAGAATAATGTTTCTTGATGCTTGACTAGACTCAAAAATGCAAAAGCATTTTTGTCAATAGCAGAGTCAGTAGTGTTTAATGTTGAGTTTTCTGAGATCACTGTAAGATCTTGGATAATTAAAGAAATTGTATGGGTGCCTCAAACCAGAATCTGGAGTGCATATTTATTCAGAGATTGAAACTTCTACTTCAGATGGAAACTTTAGGGAACTTCTGAGCCGCCTCTACACAGCCATACTGAGATGAAGAATCATACTTGGGCCCCTTTTAAAAATATTTTTTGATAGAAAGTAAAAATCGTACTTAGCACTTGGCAATTGATAGCCTCCAGGCCTTGGACCAAAGTTACTTCTATTTTAAAAAGTTTATCTGTAACTGTCTTCTAAATATATATTTTGATCTCATTGTGCACATTGGTTTTTAATTTCTCAGTGCTTCTTAGGCTTTGTATTATCTTCTAATTGTTTCTTCGTGCTATTATTTTCTCATTTTCTGTGTTGTCTAAGCCAACTTTTCCTTGAATTGCCTGAAACTTTTCCAGCAAGACAACTTGAAACTTAGCAGTATTTCATTCTAATAGAGAAGCAATATAGCTGAAACCAGGTTATCAATACAAGATCAAAACTATTGATGAATGCACAAAAGTAAATCAACATTTGTCTATAAACAGCATAGTCCATTTAACAGATGCAATTAATACAATTTAAACATTCAACCAGATATCACTTAATATTTGCTGCTTTTTTTCCCCCATCAGATGTCCAGGGAATGGTAAAATAACCTGCCAAAATTCATTGTCAATGACAGTATTTATTTCTCAGATATTTAAAGTAGGGAGTCAGTGTTAGAGCTGATCAAAGAACTCCATTTCCACAGAAGTTTTGGGAAGTATTTTCTGGTTTGTGATGAAAGAAATCACAGTTCTTCAAACTTATTTTCTAAAGCAGAGTTCTGTTAAAATACCAGATCTGCACTCAAAAGAGCAGATTTTTGAGTTTGCTCAAAAACTGAGGTTTTTTTGTTTCTTCCCCAAGGTGTTTGGAGAATCTATCCTGATTCATGAAACGTTTTTCTTGATAAGTTCTTGAAATCAATATTTAACTGCAAAGCATTTACATTCTGACAAAAATGTATCTCAAAAGAAAGAATGTTTAATTGAAAATATTTTTAACAGCTCTAGTCTTAATGAAACTACTCATCAGTTTGCTCTTCACTGACTCATTAGTATGGTATTAAATCTATGACTACAGTGAAAAAAAAATCAGCTGTGGGTAATTGAACCTCTATTGTAAAGAACTGTGTTAAAATGTACTTAGTTATGCTCTAGATTAATGTTATTTATTAAGTCTCCTAAGAGGGAATTAGCAGTTAAGTTTTGGTTTCGTAGTGTTAATTATTATTCTTGATACTGCCATGCAACATCCTTGACTTACTGAGACTTTTTAGTGAGCCTGATTGTGGCAAGTGTTCTTCTTAGTGGGTAAATAGAATTATAAAGAAGAAGCAGAGAAGATGAAAAACAGTACAACTGGGCAGGTGTAACATTGGGTGATGGATCCAGAGTCAAGTTTTGCCCAGGAGACGTTTGCTAACTGAAAAGTGATGGTGATTTTTCTGGAAGAGGGGAAGACAGCCCAAAGATACTGAGGGTCCAGCTGCTGAGTTTAGTCTGGAACTAAGTGAAAAATATATGATTTTTATTGTGGGTTGTATCAGTTCAGACAGAAATATTCATAAACTTTCAAATGTTTTCAGTATATGAGTCAAAGGAAAAGCCCTGCATTATTGACTACAATGTTCCTCCTCCTAGCTGATTCTGGGAGTTAAATTGCCATGAGTTTATCCAAAGTTTGAAGAAAAGTTGCCCAGGTCCTGTGGGAACAAACCAAGGCACCCTGGCCAAACCCTTATATTTGTGATTTTGCTCTTCACACAAGAACTGCATCAAGACCCCCTAATGTTGATTGTGAAGAAATATTCCTTTCACCCCACAGAACCATCCCAATTTGCATCCACCTGCTCTTGCTGCCGTTCTCTAATGACACCAGGGTGAAGCTGCCTGCTGTGTCTTGGCTCCATTTGGGGCCAAGAACAGAAGTGAGAGGTTAGGAGAGAAGAGGTCCAAACATCTGAAAACCTCAAAACTCTGTGCAAAAACCCCTGGCAGTACACTCATGTTGCATGTTTTACACTCCAAATGTATGACATTGCACAGTCCTTACCATGTCCTTTTTCAGGATATGGATATGTGTGTGTGAGTAAATATGGATTTGAGGGAAAAGAACACTGGGGCTTTTTTTCCTTCGGTCCAAGTACTACTAGACCAGAGATAAGACTGTTTTGGTAGCCTCAGCTGTTTTATTAACAGTGAAAGATTGCTCTGAACTGCACCTACTCCAAAATTGTTTTTGCAATACAAAGCAATGGTCCTTGTACAACTTCCCTTGATAGATTATTCTTGTGTGCATGCCCTGAGAATTTTGGTAAGAGATAAGCAATGAGATTAAGACCATGCTTGTTTTCAGACTGTGATATTTAGGTTTGATATTCATGTGAGCACAAATGGTAAATGTTTTTTCTAGATGTGGCCTCTGCAATGTGGGTTTTTGGGTGCCTTCACATTTTTTGATAAACAGAATCAAGCCTTTGCACAAGTCTTGTGAAGGTTTGTGAAAACCCTCTGGAAGTTTGCTTTCAATATCAACAATGAAAACAAAAGATCTGTAGACTTTTAAGAGGAAATGAGAACATTTTGAGTTATGAAGTTAATAAAAATTTGATGCAATCAAAGAAGCTGAAAATAGCCTTCTAGAACAACTATTTAATTATTATTGCTTTTATACATTATATGCAATCATATAATAATTTTACATTAAATACAAGTATTTTATAGTCAGCATATAGTCAGAGATCAGGCCCACTCAAGGAAATAATCTATTTAACTCTGAGGGTCTGCTGGAATGGTAATCTGTGCTTGCTACAAGTCTGAGAATGGCTAAGAGCAGAATCTTTTGTTGAACGAAAGGATGCTCTGATATTAAGTCTGTTTCAACAGCTGAATCAAGCCAGAGCTTTGTAATCCCTTGTGATTTACAGTATCAGTTTAAAACTGAAATGTTATTTGATCAGATTTGAGGATGTTAACTTCTACCTTCTATAGCACTTTATCTGCATCTGACCATGTCCTGCTGAATAACAATTCACTAAAGAATGTGTATCAACCTGAAGTAATTTAAAAAGAAGAATTATGCAAATGGCCTCTCTTTATTTGGCTGTGCAGTGAGAGATCTTTCAAAGAAAAGAATAAGATGTAATTTCAACACACTTAGAAGTGGTGCTTC
This sequence comes from Haemorhous mexicanus, assembly GCF_027477595.1. NCBI lineage: Eukaryota > Metazoa > Chordata > Aves > Passeriformes > Fringillidae > Haemorhous > Haemorhous mexicanus. Next base: position 70,572,637 of record NC_082344.1, on the reverse strand, counting down.
CAGGGGAAAAGGAAGTCTTTGAAGAAGCAATTTGTAGGCAGAGGTATTGTGCTAGAATGTGTAAATTGATGATTATTTACTAGTGAGCCTGTGAAGGAGAGAAACACATGCATCTTTTATCAATGGGTGCTTGCTGCATGAGAAGCAGAAATCATGATGTTTTTTACAGTGTCTACTTTCATTTCCATTGCTTGCCAAGGCTGTAATGTTGATCTCTCCATTTAAATTACAAAACTAGAAGAAATAATTTAATATGGCAGCTTCCTGCTCTGCAGTAGCTTGAACGTCTGGGATGGCATCACTGTGTAACACAGATTATTTTTTAACACCCTCCCAAATTATGAATTCTTGTCAGCAGAACATTTTCACCCAGCTGAAGGCCAGAAGGCATTTTTAAGTTTTGAAGGGAAAATTAGATCTTGCACCTCTGCTTGGGAAAGAGCTCAGCTGAGCTCCTTGTCTTTGAGGAGAGGTTCAATATGGAACTGCAGCTGTGTTTCCCTTTGCTCCTCCTCATCTGCCCCCTTGAGTCTTGTATTTGCCTTTGCCTTTCTCCTGTGTAAGAACAAAGGCAGCACTGGGGGTTTCAGTCCCCAGAAATGAAAGCATGCCTGGAACCCATCTCTTGCCTTGTGGGCAAGCCTGAATGGCAATTAAATGGTGCAGGAGAGCTCCCCATAGAGAGAAAGAGTTCACAAAGCAACTTAGGTAGACATTTAGGGTATGGATCTCTAGAATCTTTAAGGAATGAATCTCTCCTTATCCCTTGTGCCACTTGCCAGCTCAGCAGGTGGTTGCATGGCTGAGAGCTCAAGCATTTGTGTGCAGCTGGGCTGTAGAAACTATCCTCATTTTAGACTGTAACACCAAAACATCTGTCCAGACAATGGTAATGCATAAGAGCCCTGATGTCCCTTAAAACAGAGAGCACAAATATGATGAGAAGGCTTTGAAACTTTTTTTATTTCTCTCTGGAGAGGAACATTTTGCAAGAAGCAATGAATCAGCACACTTAACACTTCCTAATATATATGTATTTAAGGGATTATTAGACTTTTTCTGGATTTGCTCTGAAAATCCAAGTAAAATGGAAGATCCAAATTATCACCAGTGCAAGAGACCCTTTCTGCTGTTTTATCTCTAAGAAAAAATGCTTTCTTCATGCCAGTCCTCTGATGTACGCATTGCTGTAGATACGCCACTGTTTAAAAAATGGGCTGTTTACTATTTGGATAGCTTCAAAGAGAGAGTTTTTCCCCACAGGAACAAAGCTTTTCCTTAGCAAGATAAGTACAAAGTGTTTAATAGTGCCTCTCTTCTTTGCTCTCAAGATTTCTCTTTCTCTTTCCCCTTTATCTCTGCCTACTCATATGTATTTTTAAGGGGACCCGATAGGCCGGTGTCATACGTTCACACCAGCTTAACAAATGGTGCCACTTCCATGTAATTAAAGAAAAGACACTGATACCATTAGGTCAGATGGACCAAGTGCTATCTGAGTCACTGCAAATGTCCCTAGCACAAACTCTCCCTTCCTGAAGGCAGAGAAGTGGATGGATCATCTCTGTGCTTTTGTCTCACTGATTTTATGGGCTGTGCAAGATGAAGGAGCCAAAGGAGGGGAAAGGAGTGAGGGTTTTCTGCTGGTCTGAGTGTGCCAAACACCAGCCCTGAGGTACCAGCACTGGCTTGAACAGGAGTGCAGAGAAAGCTCCACAGGACATAGTCTAAGGCTGTTGACCTGCTCAGTAGAATCCTAGAATGATTTAGTCTGGAAGGGACTTAAAGATCATTTTGTTCTAACACCCCACTGCCATAGTCAGGGACACCTTCCCCTTGACCAGGTTGCTCAGAGCCTCATTCAACCAAATTGTTAAAGAATATCTTGCTATTATTAACAATTTCTCTGCCTTCAACCATCCTAGATTATTTTTGGTACCTTTAAAATTTTTCTGGTTTGCTCACACATTTATGTGAGCTACCAAAGCTGTCTTTAAATGTTTATTATGCTGCCAAGATTTTTCCTTCAAGTGTTATAGGGAAAAGTTCCCTGTTCATTATTGGGTTAATACATTCTGTGGCAGAATTTTTGCTTTTGCTGTCTGGCTGATATAGTCTAACCAAATCAATCTTCACATAAGCAGATAATTCCAGGAAAATCATGACTAAACAAGAACTGCAGAAAATTATGTTTTTCTTGCAGTGAGTAATAGTAATCCTGTTGTAATAGTTGTGTATTATTTGTGTTGGGGTGATTTTAAAAAGTGTTGGAAGTAATACTCTGGAGTGGTGTAAATTTGATTGAACTCCTCCATAGGAGTTTAGTCTGGTCTGTAGTTGGGCTAAAGCCTGCTGGCTTCTTGCTCCTATCTTTTAAGGATCTCTTACTATTCCTGGCTGAAATGTCTACAGAATGTTTGCATATATATAGTACTAACAAGATAACATCATTATGCTTTTGTATTTTTTTATATGTTAGATGTTTTGGGTGACTAACATTTGTTTTATCTTACAGATATGAAACAGCACATCTATAACTTGCTACTGTATTGAATAGATTAGATATCAAACAGGTATTGTAAATGAAGCAGGTTTTGATTATAACTGTATAAATGAATTGACTATCAAGAAATAGAACTGTAGAAATATTTCTCAAAATAGAAGAAAAGGAAGGAAAAAGGAAGAAAACTGTGAATAGCTTATTTTAACAACTTTCTTTTTTTCATTGTGGTTTAAATAATTAATCAAAATCTGAGGATTTAATTGCTCCATCTTTATTTCATTGAAAACTGCAGGAGTTTTAACAGACTGAATTATCTCAGGAATGAAGACAAAATCCCTTTGCATCCAGATTTACTATATAGCTCTTGTTGCTCATTTCAGACTGGAATTGAATGCCTGTTCTTTCTCACTGAGTAAATCCCATTCCCTCTTCAGGCCACACATGTCTGCATGGTACCACATGTGATGAGGCACTTGCAGTGCAGGAAAGGTTTGGGAGACTGAATTCCTCCTGGTTGCATTGGTTTATCTCATGCACCTGCTAAGTGCAACTTTATTCCAATCCTTTCCTACACCACCAGCAGAATAATTAGCCAGGCCAAACTCCCAAGCTGGTGTGTCAGGACAGAGCCCCTGGTTTCTGGTGTGTTCCAGGCTCTGTGGAAGCCTGGACAAGAAGACAGCAGAAGGTTGCAGGGTATCTTGGATGCAGGGAGCTGAGGAAGAGAGGGGGACTGCTAAATAAACCAGATAACTATTGTCATTGAAACTGATAGTATTTCTGTTCCCTTGGTGCTTCTTTTAAGCAGATTACACCTTTTCAGTTAGAGTCTAGGACAGCTTGATTCATTGAGCCCTTCCTGCACTCACTTGGGTATGATGCATTCAGATTACGGTGCCTGGAAGAAGTTTGTTTGCTCTGTAGTGCAATTATAGTTTTTTACTAGTATTTATAGATCCTCAGCTGATATATCACTGCAGATTGCCATAAAAACTACCAGCAGGTCCTGCATTCTGCTGCCTGGGTGGTAAAAAAGAATACAATAATCTTGTCTTCTACAGGCAACAAAGAGATCCCTTGCAAGCCAATGCTTTTGCTTTTACTTAATGCTTAATGTTTCTGTTCTAATTGCTCCTGCTTATTCCTTACTAAGTCTTTCTAAGAAAGCAGGGGTAATTGCACACAATTTAGAACATTGCAATGCAACAAAGAAAATGTTCTTTAGGTTAAAAAGGTTAGGACATTAGTATCAATGCTTTATTTAAGTAATAATATACAACAAGATGTGCAGTTATTTTGTAATAGCAGCTGGGTAAGAGCATTGGGGAATATGGTGAGTTATTAGGCCTTTTTTGCACACTTTCTCACTTTACAGGTTCGGGTAATAATGAAAGAGGGATGGAATTTCTGCACTTTGTACCAATTCCATCAGAGATTTTTAAATAATAAAAGCAATAGTGGCAAAGAATCCCTAATTTTATAATTACTGCATTTTCACACAGTAATTTATAGACACATGGATGTGCCCCTGATGTGCTAATGAATGCTTTGGTTAATGAGTAAAAGCAAAGCTCTGATGACTTTATTAGCACAGTATCTTTGTCAAAACAGATAAGAGCAGTCACAGAATAAAATGCTCTCCAACATACAAGTGTAAAAGTCTCAAGAAGTTGATTGTGTCACATGCTAAACACACTGGCTCCAATCCAGCAACACATTTGAGCCAGTGCTGGACCCCAAGGCTTGCAGAACCATTTTTTTTAGTTGTCAACTTCATAAAAATATGAAAATATTACTGGCTGAGATATGTCTGCTCTTCAGAGGTAGTAACAGAAGAGCCACAGAGCTGTGCCTTCTACTTGTAGTGTGGAATTCAAAAAGGATTAATGGGAGCTGGCTGAAATTTGCTTTTTTTGGATTGAATGTGATAGAGTTTTGATATTTTCAATGTTTTAATTTATAGGCAGAGTACATGTGTCAGTAGTCCCCCACCCCGGGAAACAATTTTTGAGTGAATACATAAGCTCTTTTCAGGTTTTGCTCCCCCTTGGAGGAGGTGTATTCTGCCAGATTCCAGCTTAGGCCAGGCTCTCTCTAGTGGTATTATTGTTTCAAAGATGAAACGTGGTCTCCCTGATTTGACAGAACTGATGTAAGGATTGACCAGTGGTCATGCAACAGAGAGAATGAAATTTGGTACCATCAGGTGCCAAAGACATACAGATGAAAGACAAAGTAAGCAGGAGTAGAGTTTTAAAACTAGATTATTTTATTTTTCTAGAATTAAATATCAAGTTTTATTACAATCAAAGAAACAGTAAACCATTTTAAAAGTGTTTCAGACATTCTATTTTACAGGTTTCTGGAGAAAGTAATTTTGCATTGAAAAAGCTTTAATATTTAACACACAAACAGTAGAAATACTTGATTTTTGTCTGTTGTTTTGTAAGAGGGAAAAGTATTCCCTTGATTACCCATGTATTTTACTGTTCATAAATTAAGGGAAGAAAAATGACTGAAATGCAAAAGAATTTTTTTAGATGCAGATGTTAAAAAGGAAAATGAGTCTTTGCAGTTTTTGGTTTTCCTAAGAAGCTCTAACAGTGATGGTAATTCCAGTCACAATGATAAAAAACATCCATGTTCACAATATCAGGAACTGCAACAACCAGTTCCACCTTGCAAAACTCCCAGCCCTGTTTCTTGGAGCAGGGCTTTGCCTGATGAGTGCTAAGGGAGAGCTGGTTCTCCATCACCAGCCCTGCCTGCAAGTAGCACATTCCTCTTCCCTTTATCATCAAATCCTGCTCTTCTGTCTTCCCTTTTCCAGTGGGCTCGTGATTCAGGGATAGTCAGCTTCTTGTTTAGGCTTAACAGTGAGATTTTTATGCAGCATTTATCTTTTAAGAAACAACATACATATACAGAATTGCAGTGTGTGTGTTTTGCAAACAGTGCTGGGAAATAAATGGGTCACTCTTGGAGCTTTCCAACCTTTATAATGTCTTTTTCATATCTGTCTCACTTATATGAGCTATTCTGCTGTTCCCTTATATATTTCTTTTTTTGAAGTTTGAGGAGATATACTTTTTGTTTCGCTCTATTGCATCAAGAATATTTTTAAAGAGAATTAATTCAATTGAGGAACTACAAAATATTCAAAGATACAGCATTCTTAAACCTGGGACAGTTTTTGAAGGCTCTCCAGGATACAAAAAATATCAGAAAGCAAATTCTTCTTGATGACAAAAGATGATCTTATTCCCCATCAAGGGCAGTGACAGAACAGCAATCTTGGGCAGATTTGATATACTTTGAAGAGCAAAACTGTTATCAGTAGGAATTCAAGATAAAGTTTACTGTAGAAAAGCCCTACTGACAAACTTAGCAAACATCAGTGCTTCCTATGCCAGAATGTATAAAATGAAATGGTAAAGCAGGCAGCAGAAGGCTACCATTAAAAGATGGTGAAAGGGAATTGCTCCTGTTCACATCCTAAAAAATAAAAACATTCACAGGGTTTATTGGAGAAAAAAGGATATCTCATTTCCATACAACTCAGATAAAAATGAAAACTACATTTCATAAATCCCATGATGAGCCCTTTTTGTCTACAAAGTTTGGCCAAGGGACCAAGGTAATCTTTTAAAAACTGAATGGATTTTCTTTAAACCACCAAATAAAAAAGAAAAAAAAAATCAGGCATCCTCTTGATCAAAATTCTCCACAGTAGATTACCTTCAAGTGATAAATGAACTCCCAGAGAAGATGAATGAGTGGCATGGACCCCTGTATATACTATTCACTAACTGCAGGAAAGATCTTAATTCAGCTGAAAGGAATTCTGTCTTGGAGGCCTGTCAAAGTAAAGAGACAGAGCATGGATGATTACATTCAGCATCTGAGAAACTTCAGCATAATTGAATCAACTAGGTCAGACTTAACTGTGGAAAGATCACATGAGTAAGTGAGAGGTGCAAGGTGGAGTGCTGTGTTCTGCACCCTTGGTGACTTCACCAGAGAGGGAAATGGACTGCACTTGAATGGAGAGGATGAGGAGGTGGGGTTTATTGGAAAAATGAAGAATAGACAGTGAAAATGAATTGGCAGAGAGGTGGATGTTGAAGTTGCTACAATCAGAAGACCAAACAAATAAAATCTCCAGAGGACAACCACAGGAATCTGAATTAGGACTTGAAACTGCTTTGAATACAGGCCTGATCTCAGCCAGCCCCACTGTGCTCTCATTGAAGTGAAAAGTCATTTTACTCAAGAATTTTACCAGGACGTAATCAGAATTAATTTCCTTGTAACACAATTGGCACAAGTATGGTGGAAATCGGTGAAATGTTGCCAAAATTCTTGAGTTTGAGCTCAGTTTTCATGCCAGAGAGTTCCTTTGGCCAGGATGATGCCTGTGATGCCTTGGGTCCTCCCTGTTGTCCCTGCTGCTCTCCTCCCCAGCAGTCAGAGGGAGGCTTGTGTATGCTCCTCCCAAACTTGGGAAAAGCCATTGTCTGGGTGGCAATTTGTCATGGAAGGGAAAGAGGAGAAGGTAAAGATGGTGTTGGTCCTGAGAGCTGTGCTTGTGGCTTCCCTTTACCTGGGAGCAGGAGCAGTGTGGGTGCTGCACCAGTTTTTTATAATCATGTAGCATATTTCTAGTGATAAAGGGTAAACATTTAGCAGTTACTAGCTATCCCAGTTATGTTACAACTAGTAGATAATATCTGTGTCTCCTGAATTTCCTCTCTGCTATTAGAATATGTTCTTTCAAATAGCAAACTGCCTATCACTTACTAATCTGGCCATTGTGTAACTAATACAATAAATATGTCTCCTGTAAAGTGCAGTGAAGTAATGAGCAATTTAATGAGTTAAGCAAAGAAAGATAGAAAGTGAAAATAAGAAACCATGGAAACTAGCTCACTAATCCTAGCAGAGTGCCAGCAGACTAATGAAGACAGACGGAGAGTGAAAATGAGAATAAAAAGGAGAAACAGCTCACTGAAGGCAGAGATACAAGATATCTGTGTCTTTAAAAGATTTCTCTGTTTGCTCTTTGCAGTAAGCCAACATTTCCCTTTCCCACAATTGCCAGAGAATGGTTTTCTGTCAAGGAAAGTGAGTCAAAAATGCTTTTTGCAGCCAAATCCTTTTACTGGCCTTTGATTCCTGATCTCCTGTCCCAAATCTCACAGTTAGTTAGAAATTGCAAGTAAATGGTAAATATATAGAGATGTTAATAACCCCTCTTTTCTCCCTCCTCTTCTTCCCCTAGATTAAGAAGTGTTGAATCAGCATCAAAACTCCATGACCATGTTTCTGGCAGAAAACATAAAATATACTGTATACATCCAACCTCTGTAGGTGCTGATGTAATTTTGGATTCCAGTGTAGACTCCTGTAGCCATGGTCTCCACTGGGTTCTCTCAGACCAGGCCCTGATCCAGCATGTGCTCTGCACTCAAATTTAGCTGGTACTGAATCCGACTGTCCTCATTTCCCTCGTCTTTGGGACTTTACCTCCACAAGCCCAGTGTTTAACAACATGGATTTTGCCTTTAATAATACCTTGGAGTGACAGGACACAGGCTGGATCAAGGGATTCTGGCAGATCTTGAGGCTGTGTCAGGTAAATGAGGCTGTTTATGAGGGCTCTGTTATAGCCAGTTCAATAGTTTATAATTTAAGACTATGTTCTAAACTAGGGGTGGGGACTCTCATGTAGTGGGTTAATACATACATGACCTTTAGCACATCCTGACCTTCCTCAGCCTGAGATAATGTTCCATAACAAATTTATTGTGTCAGGGAGATGATTTGTCAGCCAGCAGAAGTAACTGGTAGGAACAAAAGGGAGTAGGGGCTGAGAGGAGTCTGCTGGTTGGGGATGCTCTTTTATTTATTCTCTGCATCCAGATTGTAATTCTTCATGTGCAATGTCTGAATCCCCACCTGTCCTGTGACTGAGAGCTGATGGGCACTTCTGGCTCTACTGATCTGCTTGGTCTTGTAGTTTCCCTGGTTGTCCCTTTACTCCATAAGCTGGTGAGAGCTCCTTGTCTGCTTAGCTCTGACCAGGTACTACCCACAGCAGCTGTATCTGTCATGCTGTAAGTTAATAAGTAATAATTCATCCATCAAACAAATTCTTCTTTGTCAAAATCTTGGCAAGCAATAAGCAGCTTCAGAGAATTTTTGCACAAGGAATTTTCTATAAATTCAGATATGTAGATCTATTCTGATCCTAGATACTTTGGTAAGCAGAGTGAGAGTATTTGAGGTTTTAAATCACTTTACTGAACTTTATTTTCTCTGTGTTAAGACATGTAACAAAAAAAAGCTCTTTACAACCAATAGTTTGTATAATTTCAAACAGAACTGAGGTTTATATCAGAGGAGGGAATATGCCTTAAAAAAGGTTTACTTGTGGATGTTTACTTGACTAAAAGTGACATAGAGTCAATGGTTATGTTTCTTTTTTCTGACTGCTTTGTGACTGCTTATAGACCTCACCTTTTATGTGATATCTAAACGTGTTAGAAATTTTATAGAAAAGGACTTTTGAAGTGGATTTCAGAATCACAGAATCTGCTTGGTTGCAAGGGAACCAAAAGTATCACCAACTCTCCTGGCCCTGCCCAGCACCATCCCCCAGAGTCACCCCCTGTGCCCCAGAGCATTGTCCAAACACCCCTGAGCTCTGCCAGGCTGGTGCTGTGACCGCTGCCCTGGGGAGCCTGGTCAGTGCCCAGCCACCCTCTGGGGGAAGAACCTTCTCCTGATATCCAACACAAACCTCCCCTGACACAGCTTCAGGCCATTCCCTCAGTGCTGTCACTGTCACCACAGAGCAGGGATCAGTGTCTGTCCCTCCTGTTCCCCTCAGGAGGAATTTGTAACTGCACTGAAGTCTCCCCTCTGTCCCCTCCAGGCTGAACAGACCCAGCGCCCTCAGCCTCTCCTCACACGGCTTCCCCTCCAGGCCCTTCACCATCCCCGTGCCCTCCTTTGGCCACTCTCTGATAGTTTAATGTTTTTGTTACCTTGTGCACCCAAAGCTGCCCCCAGCACTCGAGGTGAGGCTGCCCCAGCCCCGAGCAGAGCGGGACAATCCCTCCCTTGCCCGGCTGGCCATGCTGGGCCTGATGTCCCCAGGACAGGGATGTCCCTCCTGGCTGCCAGGGCACTGCTGCCTCACGTTCAGCTTTCCCTGCCCAGGAGCCCCAGGTCCCTTTCCCTGGCACTGCTCTCCAGCCCCTCACTCCCCAGGCTGTCCGTACACCCAGGGTTGCTCCATCCCAGGTGCAGAATCCAGCACTTTCCCTGTTGAACCTCACATGGTTGGTGATTGCCCAGCCCTCACATTTGCTGAGGTCTCTCTGCAGGGCCTTCCTGCTTTGAGGGAGTCCACAGCTCCTCTCAGTTCTGTATCATCTGTGAACTTGCTCAGTGTCCCTTCCAGTCTTGTGTCCAGGTCGTTTATGAAGATGTTGAAGAGCGGAGAGCCAAGGATGGAGCCCTGTGGAGCCCCACTAGTGACAGGCCACCAGTCTGATGTCACCCCTTCTTTAGAACTTGCAGCCTCCCATAGAACACACACTGTGAAACACAGCATGTTGATGTGACCTTGTGTGTTCCATGAAACTGGAAATGGACTTTTGAATATGGAAATTTGCAGCTCATTAGCACAGACAATCTGCAGTACTAATAAAGCACACAAAATTATCAGCAAAAAATGTGATGGAGCAAGCAATGGTGGGATTTTGGGGTGCTGTGTTGTTTTCTTTTACTTCCTTTTTATCTTGCCACAATTTCTCTTCTCAAAATGAGAAAGAAAACTTGTAAAAAGGAGAAAGAGAAGCCAAGGAAATAATATTTATTGATATAACATTTATTGGTTTTTGTAGCTGAATTCAGATAATTTTTGCTCAGCATTTTTACATATAAAAGTTGAGGTTTTATATTTTGAAGAGGGCTTAAAAATACTCAGTTATAATATGTCACTGTCTATAAGAACAACACTGTCCTTTCATTTTTCTTCCTCATAGGATCTAGACCCTCATAGTCATATCAGCTGCTGCAAACACCTCACTTTTACACAGGTCTTTGCATCACATTTAAAACATTGTAGATATGACACAGGATGAATTGCCTGTCTTAATTCTCTAGCAAAGGACAATGGTTTTAATTTAAGGATCAAGTTCACCCATACTTTTATGAAATTAGCTCTGAAATTATATGTCTGCAAATATAATGCTGCCCTTACTGTGTCATAGTGCTACTGAGCACATTAATAAATTATTGCTGTCTCCTATGATTACAATAAAATATTTTAAAATTAAATCCAGAGATGCAATTAAATTAATGGACTCGAGGAGAAATATAAAGCTATAGGATGTAACAGTGTAAAAGGCTGTTTCATTGTTGTGTGAGCCTTTTGAGTATCAGATGGATTTCATTACCAAGAGATCTGAATTCTTTTAGATCCCCCTTTGACATTAAAGGCAGGATACCATGACAGTAATGCTTAATATTAAAGTACATATATACTCCATAGCTAAGGGAGGATTCTCATTCTTGGATGAGCATTCCAAGCTCAGAGAACTCACCCCTATTTTTCAGTGCATTCCTCTCTCCTTGCCCCATTTTATGAAGTTCACCCATTGATTCTTTCCAGAGTCCTCAGGGGAGCATCTGAAGTTACTGCAAGAGCTGCTGTGAAGTGATATGAATTGCTCTTATTCCTGGAATTCACGTTCTTATAAAGTAGAGACATTGGGAACACAAAAATGAGGGGATGAGTCTAGTGGGGGTACTTGTATTATTGTGTGTAGGTTTAGGTGTTCAGATACAAAGGCATAAAAACCTTCTCCAGTAACAGCACCACTGGGTGTCCCTCCTTGGAATCTCTTCCCTTGAAGAAAACTGGATTTTTGCTATTGCTTGCAATACAAATACTTTGTTGCAATGAGGATATGAGCTCAGATATAGAACTACAAATAATGTTTTCTATTTTCATTTATATTTTAATTGATGCAAGTTTGTGTGTTTGAAGGGCTGAGAATTTGGTAGAGGAAGGATATCAGGCTGTCAAATTGATCTCATGCCTACTGCTTGTGTTTTTTTATGGTAGTGTCTTCCTGGAAAATTAATCTCATAACGGTCAGTGTTGATTGTGGTTGAATGTTGTTATGTTGTTCTATTTTTTCTGGAGAATAGGAAGAATTTTTACAGGCTCTGTATTTCTTAAACAGTTTTTCAGTGCCCCCTGAAATATTTTGGTGTATTATACGAGTGATCATACGTGAAATATCTACAAAGTAAATCAGGCGCAGTGGTTCAATACCATTTTAATTGAATTGTCTTTGTATTTAAATTGAAATAGTCAATTGCAGAGGTATATTTGCCCAGGAAACCCAGTTTGCAAACTACATTTATTCTGTATCTAACAGAAAGAGACCTGCATAAAATTACAGAGCCAGGAGCCCCAAGAATTAGATGTGCTTCTTTCCCACAGCAGACTGCCCCTTTAAATTGGTCTCAGAGAAAGAACAGTGCATTTATAATTTAGCTTGTCCTGAAGGAGAGCTCTTCTCCGTGGGAGGATCCTCTTTAATTACAACTTCACAGTAATAAGATGAGAAATGAGCAAGCAAGAAAGTACTGCTGGAATGAGACATGATAAATCAGTTTGTCCAGGAAGCACGTTTATACCAGATCTATCACCACATTCAGCACAGCACTATCTTTCTTATTTCAATAAGGAAATCTCATGAAGAAATTTTAATTGCATACTATTAGGTGAAAGTCAATGTCCCATAATGAGCAAAGTGAAACCTGCATTTTTTCTTCTTTTATCTTCATGCTTTGAGTTCCCAAGGATTAACACAAAATGATTTGCCCTTAAATTGCACCCTTCCCCCCCCCCATTCATTTGTCTGAAGGATGTAGATTTTAGGTAATTTAAAAGGCACCAAGCTTTTGCTGTATGCTTCATGCTCACAAGTTGGGAGTCAGATGGGAAAAAAATTTCCAATTTTCAAAGTCTCCTATTGTTAAGGGTGACTGAATGGCAGCCTGCAATTATATGATTTCAATGTAATTCATTCAGTAGGGAAGAGGTTGGTTCATAGATGCCTGGCTTAAAAGATTGGCATTGCTGTGTGATTAATTTCCAAAGTTTGGAGGTATTTTCAACAGCATACAAAGGAAGCATGTGACAGTGACATTTTCTGGATTTGTGCTAGGATTGCTTTATAATTGAAGTGCTGGGCTAGTGGGGATCACTATCATTGGAGGTTTATTTTTCTTAGGGTGAGTGTATGTTTGTGTGTGTAAACATAAAAAATATAGAAATATGCATCCATAAAAGCACATGTGTATATATGTATATATAAGCACACAGACATGTAATATGTGGAAGCGCACCAGGGGATTTTATTGTGCTGATGTCTTGAAATTGCCCCTTAAATGCAGATCTTTAAGAGTTACTTTTTTTCTCTTTCACATAAGAAAGCTAATGATGAGGTTCATTCCTGAAAGAGCTGTAATTTAATGCTTGATTTAGGATATTTAAGCAAAAAAAAGTATTTGTTTTTTTGAGTGAATTAAATTTGTGAATTATAGTTACAGGCAAAAATTGCTATAATGGGCAACTAGGAAGTACCTTCTCTACAACAGTTTTTTTTTTTGGTCCATTGTTTGTTATGGTCAATGGATTCCCTAATTAGTTACATTTAAAGCTGTGCCAAATCTTCATTATCAGACATCAAACCACATGAACCTTACCCACACAGAAAAGAGCTGAAATGAGTCAGGAATGAAAACAGAGTGCTTTCAGCTTCCTACCAGAAGAAAGATGAACTACATTTCTGCCACAAAGGACAGAGAGGGTGACACTCAAAAATTTATATCAAAAAGCAGTACATGCAATTTCCATGTCTCATAACTTACTTCTCAATTTTGAACCTATAGGTTTTATATTGCAAGTTTTGGACATAACTGTACCAATCAGAATGATCCTTTAAATACACAGGCTCTTGTTTTTGCTGGATTTGTAAGACTCCTGGAGGTCAGCTTAGGAAGGAAGCTACACTGTGGGGGAAACCTGGGACTAAAGCTGGCAGTGCTGGCTCGATCTGATTCTAGATTAATATTTTCTGATAGATTGATTTTTTTTTTTTTACTTTTTTTTTTTTCCCAGAAAAAGCAAATTGGCTATTGTTATTGCTGGAAAAAGCACCAGTTTCAGGAGAAAAGCTTCTTGAGATGGAAATCCCAGGGTCAGGTCCATATTCTTTGGGGTCTTGAAACACTGTGAAAGGTTTAGGATTCAGAAACACTTTTGAAGTCATGGCAGAGACATACCACTCTCTAAATATAGATGTTTCTTTCTTTGAGCACAGTCTGAATTTCATACCAGTACATGTGTCTTGAGGAATGGGCTACATGAAAGAGAGAGGAGTAAAAAGGCAAGATATGAAACAAATACTTTGAATGTTTGTCTTGTGGAAAAAGTTGTTGAGTGCTTGAAGCTTATGGGTGTTTAAACTCTATCCAGCACCAGTCTGATGGTCTGTATGGCTTAGAAAGGAAAAAATTAAACTTGGAAAAATAGATAATCCCAGTCAGTAAATTTTTTCCCAAAAGCTGGGAAAAAAGATACTACAGTGCCAAGATCCTTATGCATTGCCCAACACCCAAATTTTCATGGTGATCAGAAGCCCTGGGGGTGGTTTCACCCAGGGCAAGGCCATTTCTGCCTTCTCTTTCCTACCTGGTTTGGACTTGTGCTGAGGAGTGGTGAGGTTCCTCATTTAGCTCAAGTACATAGGGTCTCACCAAGGGTAGTGACATCTCTATTCATCTGGGTCTCCCTGCATTCTCAGAGTAACCCTCTCCTCAGGATGGGGTCTTTAGGAGGCCAAAATATTACAGGGCTGGAGATTGCTTTTGGCATTTCAGTACGCTAGGGTTGTCTTTTGAGTGAACCCAGCAGAAAAGTGCAGGGAAACGTGAAACAGCTGGGAGCCAGGGTTATGAAAAGATAAAAGCTGTTAAAAATGTCAGATTGCCTGCCTGGTGCTGGTGGCCACAGGCAGCAGAGCAGAGAGGAGGGGATGGAGAGGTAGGGATGGGGAGGCTCCCAGGGACTGTTTGCCTCCCTTGGTGCAAGGTGGGTTTGTGTGATGGACACACACCATGTGGGGGAAATTCTCCTCTCAGTATGAAATGATTGTCTATTTGTTCTGCTTGTGGAGCTGCCATTAATGCCAGTGGGACTCGTGGAAAGAGTTCTGAACGGGAAGCCAAGAGCAACTGTGATTCAGAGATGAGCAATTTGCCCCATAATGTGAAGGCAGCTTTATGAGCTGTTTATTCAACTTGCTCTGTGCTGAAATTGAAACTGCTCAAAAATGGCCCATTTGTACGGTCACCTGGTGCCACTGTATCACACAGACATCACTGCTTTGGTTTTTTATTGCACACCTTCTGGGATGTCAGGGACACAGGACTGCAAAGGGCTTATGTAAAATAAAGTCCAGACCACCGAGATCAGAATAAATGAAATGTTCATTCACAGAGCATAATTCTCTTCTCACAACCATTTAATTTCTATACTTTCAAAGGAATTCCTGAGTTCAGCAGTAGCTATTTCAAAAAAATTCCAATTTTGATGAACACATACCCAGAACAGGATCATAATATAAAATATGTGGTGGCAAATGCCTGTGATTTTCCCCATAATAGTGAACAAACAGGTTAACAGCCTCTCCCATGGTACTGACTTCACAGTAAATAATGGCTAATTGCCAATGATATCAGGTGTTTATGTATGATTTTGTGTCAGATTTGATGTCTTTTCAAGCATTAACACACAGAAAGGACAGATTTTGTCATTTTTTTCCCCTTAGAGATGAATTCACAAAATAATATACATGGAAGTTGAGACAAGCAACTAAAAGTTGGTCTTATAATGATCATAGAATCATTAAAGTTGGAAAAGACCTCTAATATAATCCAGTCCAACCATTAACCTAACACTGATGGTAGTTACTGTCATTTGTTTTACACTTATTGGCATGAAGAAAAAGAAAAAATTTCTGAAACTGCCCATTCTCCAAGATGAGCTAAAAAAATGTTGGAGGAGTGGGATTGGATTGTGTATCAAAAGAGAAACAAAACAGAAAGATAACTTGTGGTGGATCATCATCAATATGTGTGATAAAATAAAAAGGGATTTTACCAGATCTTCATGCATGAAACACATAGAATGTACAGCTCTTGCTCTAGGCATTTGCATCACATTGATAATCAGGAAGGGAGAGATGGTGTTTGGAATGATTCCTGACTGGAGGATAAATGTGCCAAGCTATTATTACATTATATTTAATGTATTTATTTACGCTGCAGTGATGAAATGGAGAATTTTCATTTTTAGTGAATGAGGCTGGTGAAACTTGTTACTGTGTGGTGGCTGTGGAGTGGCCTTGGTGTCACAGCCTCTGAGGGCAACTGGATTCAATCCAGTTCCTGTTCTGTGCCAGCGGCTGAAAAGACCTGTCTCTCCTATGCCACCTCTTATTTCCAGAGTGTCACATGCAAAGATCTGTGAGGGTCTGGCTCTCTTTCTCTCTCTCCCTGTCTCTCTGGTCCAAAGAACATCCTAATTCTGACATAGAGCAGAAAGGAGACTTCTTTTGGCTGTAGCTGTGTTTTCAAATGCCCTGTTGAGTGGGGCTGACACTACTATAGAAAGCTTGCTAGAGCCTTGCCAGGACGTGGGATTTAGGTTAATGCAGCTGCTTGGAAGAATTCTCCCTTTGAAATATATACTGAGGTTTTATTGACTTGGAAAAGCACCTTAAATAACTAAGCACCTTTGTGAACCACTGTAGCCCTTTAACTGTATAAAGGCTACTTCTTAGTTATTTTTATCTCTAATTCCAACATTTATAGTTAAAACGTAGTGTAGGCATGAACTAATCTATTTCAAGTATTTTTGCCTTTCTAGACAGTACAATTTCCTGGTTTTAGGAAATATACCTCTTGTTGTAGATGACTTTTACTTAATTTATTTAGCATGGAGAAGTACAGGTGGGGATTACATACACCAGGCTACACACTAATACAGAAGTGCTTAAATTTTGCCCTATCTCAGTAAATGGCTTTCCCTTAAGACTTAATGTTCCTCTGATTTCTCCGTTTTAAAAGTTTTGAATTTGTTAAAATTACTGCTAATTTGAATGTACTGTTGTACTCTCCCTGAAACCTAATGAAAGACTGTGCAATTAGCAAAGCTCTTTTCCAGTAATAAGTTCATTTTGTCTTCTTGCAGCAATATTGAAGAAAAAATCACTGCTATGTGATACCATGGTGCAAAGCTTGTGCAGAACATTGTTAACACCTGTATGCAAGATATAAAGTCTCATATTTTAAACCCACATTTGCTGTTTGCCTGTATGTGGGACCATCTGCTGACTCCAGGAGGTGCTTTTTTCTGGGGGAGATCACCTGGTTTGCAAATGTAACAATTTTGGTGAACTAGTAGTCTGACTATCATGGAGCAATGTTGTTCTTACAATTTCAAAGCAATCTCATAAAATTCCTGCACCTACTATGCTTTCGATGTGCTTCAGAAGACTCATAGAACAACATAAAATGATATTTTTTTCCCTTAAAGGATCCTTTCAGGATCAGAAATATAAGAACAGTGAAATCCTTTAGCATCAAAATTTTCTTTTTCCCCAGATTTAGAGCTTTTAGTGTTTTCTGCAACACCTCTCTATATTGAATGGAAATACATTTACAACCTAGAGAAGTAGAACAAGGCACTAGTAGATAACTGTCCTTAATTCTGTAATTAAAGACATCCAGTCCTGGCTGTAAGGGTACTATGAAAATACCGAAACAGCTAAAATACCTGATTTTAGCAGTGGAAAAAGATCTTTATTAAACCTGAACAATTCATTCTAGTCTTGATCATGGTGGGACCTTCAAGGGTGAGCTAACCTCTCCAAGGTGGAAGGAGGTTTCCTCCCTGAAGATTCCTTTACTCAACAACCCATCCACACACCTTGTATACCCACTTTCTCAGCCCACTGAATGCAGTGATGAAAACTTGGTGTTATTTGACCTTTTCATCTGATTAAAATGCTTGGTGCTGGGATTAGCTGAGTTTGGACACCACCGTGGCATTTTGAATTCGGGATGACAATGTAATATCAATTAAAATGACAGTGACAGGGCTTTTCTTGTACAACTCTTTAATACAAGCTGTAAGACACAGAGGGGCCTGGTGCTTTCTTTGTGGCTCGTTTCTTTCCTACTCTCTGTATTTTCAACTAAGGGGACACGGTCCCCTGCCAGTAGATGCAGGCTATTTAAATGCTCCATTGGAGAGGGATTAAAGTTTATGCAAGGTCACTGGGGATGTGATAATTATAATCACAGGTTTTTGGCTCCACAATGACAGCCATTTGTTATTTTCGCTCGAGTAATTCCTGCAGCTTGGAGCTGTTGACAAGCGTGCACTGATTTACTGGCCCCCCCAGGTCCCAAGGCAGTGTCCGCTCTGAAGTCTGACACCTCTGCCTGGCTCCTGCTGCTTTCAGTATCTTTTCTGCTGCGAGCTGCAATACCGACTGAAAATTGGAGAAAAATATTGTGTTAGTTTATAATGGGATCAGAGAGAGAGAGAATCGTAGGGTTGCTGAGTTTGTTACTACTCTGTAGCTTCCCCACTCTCCTTCCAGGGCTGAGCATTTGTTTCTGTGTTGTGAGGGGATTAATAAACTACTGATGTGATTTACAGTGGGAGACCATTGGAGTATTTTCGTGGTGGAGAGGCCTTGAGAGCTTGGATGCAAAGATCAAGAGCAAAAAAAAATCCATTCTTTTGAGCAGCAGATCTCCCTTCTGTCTCTTCGGCCTCCTCATCTCTCTTTCCCTTTCTTTTTGATTTATGTTGCCTTATTTTGTTTGTTTTTGCAATCAGAGGTAAGAGCATTTTAATATATATTAAATGGTGATAAATTGAGAATAGCTGATGGGTTAGGGCCGATACGACATTTGTCTTTATGGGTGGGGAGATTGATAACTCATGAGTGGCATGAAAAAATCAAGCAAAATCACTTAATAGGGAATCTATTTTTTGGAAGAGCATTTTTCTTTTGTGCAGGCGCATGACTGCCATGATAGCTTCTTATATTTTGTTTATTCAGCTTATCTGTGCTTTCCCCAGGCCTCCAATTTCCTTGCTCCTTTCTCTCTCTAAAACATCTCTACATTCCTAATTTACATTTCATGTGTTTAATACATGACTTTTCTATCTCCCTTGCTGAACCTTCAACACCACTTAGTTCCTTGTCTACAGCTCAAAATCTCCTTTGCTCTTCATGAATAAATTTCTAAGTCTTCTATGCTTGGTCCACCATCTGTGCTCTCACTTCTGAGCACAAACCAGGACACTTCCAGATGTCCCCAGAAGAAATGATGGTAGAGGAACAACTGGAAGCTCAGTTTAATGCCAGATGAACATACAGATGTCACAATTTTCACAAGATGCCTGAGAGCTTTGCCTATCAAGCTGTCCATGCCTAGGCCTGGAAGTTTCTCCCAGCCTAGCATTGTAGCCCTCTTTCTTCCTATTCCAATGAGCTGCTCTTGGATTTGTGTCTGTTTTTTCCTTGACACTATTAATCCTCAGACTTTTTGCTTCTGCCTCTTTCTCAGTACCTGGCCACCCAAGGCTTTTTATGAAATCTCACCCACTTATCTGCAGGGATTCTTGGTACTGGTGGTTGGTAAAAAATGTTCCTTTCTTATCAGACACCTCAAATTTCCCAAAGCTACCTTGCTTTCATTTGCTCAGAATGACATTATCCCAGAGAACTGGGCAAAGAGGATAGTCTGGCTGTCCCTGAATAACCAGTATTCTATTTCCAAGTCTCAGTTTTGCTCCCACTCAAATGGATTGCCAGCTTTCTACTTGGTTTCCATTCAGTGCTCCTCCTCAAAGCACCAAATAACTTCCCCATTTCTGATGTGAGGAAATAATTCTTCTTTTCCAGCCACTTGTATCTCTGGAGTGGTTCTGGCATCACTAATAAGTGCTATATTCCTCTTGACTCTGTCCTCACTCCAAAGTGGCATCCTTTTGAATTTCTAATGGTGAGTTTAAGACAGCTTGTTCACTTTTCAAACCTCCCTCCCTTGACATCCATCCAATTTCTTCTTTTGCCTCTTCTTTCCAGTATGTCTTGGAGAAACAGGCATCCAGGGAAGTAGTGTAGTCATCATTCCTGGAGCTATTTAAAAGACATGTATCTGTTGTGCCTAGGGACCTGGTTTAGTGGTCCTCTTGGCAGTGGGTTAATGGTTGAGCATAAGGATCATGAATTTCTTTTCCAACCTTAATTATTCTATGAGTGTGGACTACATATGTTCAACAGAATTCTTCATATTCTTTATTCCTTTAACCCTCTGCTCTTTTTCTGTTGACTCTTTCTGCTTAATGTTGTACTGTAGTTTCCAAACTTTTATTTCTATACACATGAATTTTCCTCTTCTGGATATGTTTTCTCAATATGAGTATGTTACCCAACATTTTGTATCTCAGGCCATGAGTCTGCTCTCAAGATGGAAAACATTTGACCTACTCTTGAAGTTTAATTTAACATTTTTCTCCCATCTCTGGTTTCACCTCCAGAGCAACAGTAACATTTTTACTTATTTAAATCCTTCTTCAGCAAAGATCTTTATTTGTATTATTACTTTCTGAGCTATTGTAATCTTCTATGTTTATCTCTGCCTGCAAATCTGGCCCCATTTCACTGTGAGCAAATTAAAAGCCCTTGCAAAGTTAAGGAAAGTTCAGGAGAAAGGAAGGTTTGATGTTTGCTTTTCCTTCCAGCAAAATTGAGTGTATTCCTTGATATCATGTGGAGGTGTCTTTGCCAGAGGCATCAGCAGAACCCACCTGTAAGGCACATCAGGTCTGAGGCCAGGTGGGAAGTCACTGGTCTTCTCTGAGTTTGTTTCTGCAATAAAATAAAACTTTTAGGAATTTAAATCAAGAAACTCTTCTTAAAAACTTGAAATTTATGACCTGAAGCAAAGTATTTATCACCTAAGCAAAACTGTCTTCTCTTCTCCAATGCTACATTATTGCTAATAGAAGTTAGTGTTGAGGAACAAGAACCTCCCACTGTTGTGCAAAATAACTATATTAAGAACAGTATAATGGCAAAATTAATCTTTATGTATTCTAAGACTGTTAAAAATGGTGAAATAATGAATACCTGTGAACTAGTAGTGTTTTCATCTGGGTAAAAGGAACCACAAGAAAGGGGTTTAATGGTGCCAGCGCTGGTGGTATTTTGTATTGCACATTTCCTCACCAGGGTGTTTGTGGGCCGCAGCCTGGAATGCTCTCAGGAGCAGCCTTGGCTGCCTTTGCTTGCTCTGATGCAGGGGCAGAGCTGAAATCAAGAAGCACAGGATACCTATCACCACCATCAAGAAAACAGACATGTCAGGAATGTTCCAGCTCACAAAAGCCCTTCCCTTTGGAGATGACTCAGTGGGGAAGTGGCACAGTAGCCTGAGCTGTCTTGTAGGTTGGAGTGGGGGCCTGCACATCAACCCTGAAAGCCAAAGGTAGGAGCTGAAGGGTAGGGGTGGTCAGGGAATAGGTGTAGGAAATCACTGTGGTCGGTGGGAGGGGAGAATGGGAGAAGGAAATGTGGGAGAAAGTGCTTTGAAAATGTGCACATCTGCATGTCCAGTTCATGTGGGATTGGGCAGATATGGGATGATATGTCTCGTGTGAGTTATGCAATTTGCTTTTTTAACCTGTATTTGGTCAGCTAAAAATATCGCCACAAAAACCCCCACAACTTATTTTTGCAGCATTGTGAACCATTTTAAAATCTCGTGATTTTGGGGCTGACTTGTATGACTTTTGGTGCAAGGAAAGGAGAAAGTTCTGCTGTGTGTACATGTCAGACATCCTGGTCAAGCTATTTCCCAATTAGGCCTAAAATTCTGAACAAATTGGTAAAATGCAAAGAGCTCTGTGTTCCATGTGTTCTGCTGCACTTGGAAAAATGACTTTATTGACCACTGGATTATGCAGGAATTCAACCAAGTCTGCACCAGCAAGTGGTAGCAGTGCAACAGTCAGCTTTTCTTGCCTTGTGGGTGTTCTTTTGCTGCTTTTAAGGCATTTAACTTTAAGAAGGCAAATGCTCAAAGACAGCAGATTTGTGGCAGCATCAGCATGAGATGATTTGGGATTTGCCAGCAGAGATGATGAAAGAATAGCATAAAGGTGAGCTCCTCTATATGAGCTGGAGGATGAATTAGATAAATAACTTCTGAGGTCCTTGGGTATGTAAATGTCTTTTGGCAAATTCTCCTTGCGCACAAATGGTCAGTGAGTGTACAGTAGTAATTGCTAACCTGTCTCCTAAACATCCAACATACAATTACCTACATGAATCAAACATATGTGGAAAAGATCTCAGTTTAGTCTTGAAAGAGTGCTGTATTCTGGTATTTTAGTAGTAACACTATATGTAGGAAAAAGGAGGGTCAGAGATAAGTGCTGAGCCACACTTTAGCTGTACCATGGACCAACAAGAAAATTATTCCACTTTTCAGTATATAAAAAGCTGTTATCAAGAGCACCGTGATCAATTTCTTCTGTTGAACCTCATGCTCAGCAAGAATTGATTAGGAAGTAATAGACTTAAATGAACTGAAGAAAATTTAAGATTTACTTTAGAAAGAACTTTATAACTGTAAGGACTGGTAACAATGCAACATCTGAGTTATTGAATCCCCATATCTGCAGGCTTTCTTAGAGTGAGAAATGGTGGTGTTCCTGGATTGGAACAGATGAAAGGGTTAGATTATTTATTTTTTCTTTGTTTCATTCCTGCAATCATGATCTAAACTAAAAAATAATGTTCAGTACCTTTCTCACCTCCTAATCTTCCATGCATGAAGGTCTCTATTTTTTGTTCCCTGACTGCCACCCTTTTTAAGCTTTACACAGGTTCTTCACCCTTCCCCAATGTTTTTGTAGGTCTGGTTCTGGGAAAATGATGTTTGGTCCTCTTCTACTTCATTCCCCAGTGCAGCTGTGCTGGCAAAGTAAGCCTTCCACCAACTCCTCAGTCCTGAGTGATACAGTGTAGATGAATGGTGCTATATAAATGTAAATTTCAATTCATTCCCTTCATTTATTCAACAAGCTATCAACACAACCTTGTCATTTCAATTTTTCACACTTTTTTGTGGGGGTCTACTGTCTTGGTGAAGTCTCATTTCCTCAGCCCAGTGCCAAAGGTGACTAGGCTCTATTAGAATTTACAGTCGCTTTCTTTTTTAAGTGGTCAGATGTAATGAGAAGCAGGAGGAAGCCAGTTGCAGCCTTTTCCAACCTTTCCCTTGGATTCATGAACCAGACCCCAGCTGAACAGGTAGTGCTGCCACCTCCACCACTGTACAGGTACAGATATGGGATGATATGTCTGTGTGAGTTATGCAACTTGCTTTTTTATGTGTCCTATTAGCTGTATTTTTCAAACTTTGGTAAGTGATGTACTTAAACACTGCTCAATGTAAATACTTGAAAAAATATTTATATAGGAAATACTAGGAATTAAAGCTCCACATGGTGGGGAGGGAAATGCATTACAGAATTAACTTTCACACCACCTCCCCTTTCCCTTTACTGCCAGAAAGAAAAGATACTTTTGCTTTTGTCATTCTTCCCAGGACTTCTTCTCCCACAGATAGTCTGAATATAGATTTTGCAGGTGAAGTTGTCCTTGTATGTACTCAAACAGACTCTTTCTAAGAGATACCTGTTCTTCCATCAGCAGCAGCTTCTCAAATAGTTAATATGAACACATTCAATAGAGAAGGATGGAAAAGGTCCTTCCACAGTCCCCCATTGTATTCTGGCCATTTCATGTTTCTACAGTGTTGTCTGAGTCCAAAATAGACCTCTGGCAGTTAAAATGTCATTTTTATTGATATGACTGGCCATTATTAAATCACTTTTACAATGTTTTCTGAGTCTTTTTGCCCTATCTGGCCTGTTTGCACCTTGTCTCTTGACATCCATCCAAACACTTTAAGCTACCCCACTAAATGTTCTTTCCCACCAAATGGAGTTTATTCATTTGTCCTTTCAAAGGACAACCAATAATATCATAATATACTGTATATGTGGGTTGGTCAATTTGCAGCCTTTTGTGAAAACTACACAATTTAATCCAAGATGTGTATGTTAATAATACCACAAGAATCCAAAGGGAGAGTCCAAATGTGGCGTTAGATACACTTGATTTTGGTCTGCTTTAGCACAATGTCTGCTTTTCAGAATAGAATTTCTCTACCATCTCCTAGAGACACTTTTCCAACATCTTACTTCTGAGCCTTACAGAGTTGAAAATTATCTTCTTATTTGTCTTAAGCTCTCATGCAATCTCCCCTTCTGTCTCTGCCTCTTGTATTAATTTTTTCTTTACACTCTCTTAACTTCCTTCTGCAATCTTTCTAGTCCTCCTCTCTATCTAATGTTTTATAGCTTGCATATGCCTCTTTCTTAACCTTAATTACTTTTTGCACTTCCTACTCCTAGTGTATTTATTGCTTGATAGCACACATGAGCCTTGGCGTATATTCATTTATCTTTGAACGTTTCTCATTTGCCTTTGGTTCATTTGGTAGCAGCTCTGTACCTCAGCTAGAAGGCTGAGGGTTCAAGATTCACCCCAATATTAGGAGTGTTTCTTGGGGGTTCATCCTGTAGGGGATTTATTAGGTTTTTGGATACCATACTGGTGATTTCAGGCAGTACCTTCCATAGGCATTTCTCCTGCACAGCTCTGCTGCTTGCCAAGTTACCCAGGCAGGTAAAAGTTCAAGACTCTACTGCATTTTATCAAAAGAGTAAGAAAACGAGTTGTCTTGGTTAGTACTTTGTAAACAAAATGTTTCCAAGGCCATTACTGCACATGTGAGTTATTGTTAGCTTCTATATTTGGTGATTTTCATTATTGGAACTCTGTGACATTTAATCAGGACAATTAAGCAGTTTGATAGTTGTTTCTTATGAAGGGGTGTTGCAAAGAAATTAGTAATTTATTGAACCCTGTTTAAAAGGCACCAACCTAGGGATAAGAGCCTCATATGTTAATATTTTGGATCAGGTACCCCTCCTGGGATTTATTAAAAATAAACCTTGATTCAAATTACAGTGTAGGTATTGGACTCACCACATTTTTATTTGCTAATACAACAGATTGATGCTCTGTCTTCTTAAAGAAACTTCAAATTCATAACTCTCTCTGTTAAAATTTTCAGACTCACCTGAGTTTAGAGCTAGCTCAGTGGTTTTACATCAGTGCAGTCAGAGCCATAAGCAGTTTTACTTCTCTCTTGTTTGTAATAATAAACAAAATGGAGGACCTGAAATGGTCTTCTCTGTGGTTTTTGTTATTTATAGCTGCCTCTGACCTACCAGGCTTTTTTCCCCCCTCTTATGCCAGCAAGTAATATTGCTAAGTTCTATGTTCTAATGATGAGGTTGGTTTATAATAACATTATAATCTTCTTTCTTAAAAAAAAAAAAGTATTACTTTCCTTTGGGTTCTTTTCTGAAGAATTCATCTTTGTGCAATTCATTGTCACATTTGCACGCTAACCTCTACCTCTGGTTGGAAAGGGTGTTACTGGAGAAAAGCTGCATTACAGAAAATTGCACCATAAAATAGCCATCCATATCCTGGTCAGATCCATGTCTGACAAAATGGTATGTAATGTTCATGGCAGGTGGATGTTAACTAAGATTTGCTACGCAGTTTTGGATATGTCTGCTCTGGATTTTATACTGACTTCTATGGGAGAAGAAACATGGATTTAAAGTCACAAAATTAGTGGATAGAGAAGGTCAATTGCTACTCATGCTGCTGCTGTTCACTGTCCTTGTAGAAAGCCACAGGAAATCTGATGAATATATTTTTAATTATATTTTGTTATAGTAAATGACACCAAAACTGCCTCTGATGATGTTACCCATCAATTTAGTGGAAGATAACCCACAGAAACAAAAATAAAAACTGAGTTGGAAATCTACAGCTGATTTATAAATTGTCTGCTAAAGGCAATTTGCTCTCTTTGTCTGCTGCATTTACCCAATTGCTGCTGAAACTAATTGCTCTTTTCTGGGCATTCTTTAAAAAAAAAAAAAAAAAAAAAAGCAATCCAATGCCACACAGCAAAATAAACAAAAATGTGTGGCAATGTGAAACAGCAAATTGTAATCAGAGCTCCCTGCTAATTATCAGCTGCTTATTGGAGAATCGTGTCCAACACACAAATGTAATTGCAAATGACAACAGGAACACGGCTATGACAAGCACAAGGTGGAACATTTTCAGGCACATAGAGAGCTCTGGCAGTGTCAAGGTCTTTTTCAGGTCAGATTCCCAGCAGCTGATCTAGTTCTGTGCTGAGGGTGATTCAAAGGTTAAGTCTTATACCAAAGGGCTGTTCTGGTCAGACACATAATTGGAATAACAAAGTCAATATATGTTGCTGGTTGTGGGACACAATCTTCATTTGATCTCTCACACGGCAGATTAATTAAGTGTTATCAATTAATGGCCTGGTAAAAGTGAACACCCTGTTAGTCAGTTTTCCAAGTAGTGTCAAGCATATGCAAGCCCTTGGGGGGGAAGGAGAGGGTGGGGGGAATAACCCCTGAATGGCACCATTGCTTTCTGAGAGCTGGAGAACAAAAATAACAGGAATATAGATTGCAAATAAAAAATGAAATAATTATAGATGCTTGCCATTGGTTCTCTTTTTACAGTGACCCTGAGTTTTGAGTGGAACTCTGATTCAATCAGGTTCTCACCAAATCCTTTTGTGACAAATAGATTATCCTACATCAGTACATATCAAGCTGAAGCATCAACATGAGGAGCTGGGAGATGTGGCACCTTTGAGCACTGAGGGACAGTACCTGGAGGAACAATATGCTGGCCTTCATTCCCCCTGTTGTGACTACTCAGGTGAGCAAGTGTTCATTGGTGCCAATAATTAATGGTGCCAGTGCATAGGTTTGCCATGTCTAGGGTGCTTACCAGAGAGAAGGAGCAAATGTGTTTCTAAGCTTGGTGTGAAGAATAGCTCCTTGTGAGGTGTTTTTTTGTTTTTTGTTTTTTTTTTTTTTAACCTATCTAATAAATTTTGCATTTCTAAGATTTTAGGAGCTGATTTGCAAAAACAGAACTAAATAACTCAAGTGCATGAAAGCATTTAATCTGAACTGCATTTATTGAAGAAGTGTTTTGGGCATAAAGCAATGAATCTTCAGCACACCCAGCAACAGCTAGTAGAGCTGAAACTCAAGCAATCTTTGCTGCTTTTCCTTATCAAAACTTGTTTAATTTTGCAAGTGCACCCCCAGAACTTGATCTGGTGTGAAAAGGCATTCAGGCTGCCTGCAAATACAAATACTGGAGAGATACATTACTTGGAGTTTGTCTAAAAGGTGTTTGTAAAATGTTATTGATGGCTCTTAATGTAAATTTTCCTGATAGTAGTAATGCTTTTCAGGAATTTGGTTTTTTTAGTCCATGCATCAACAGCAACAACAACAACAACAGCAACAACATAGGGTTTGTGTCCACGTATTTCAAGTACTGGTGCTGTTAGAGATGTCTGAGTGGCTGCACAAATAGATGGACTTGGCTTAGAATAAAGTTCTTTCAGGGTGAAACACAGATACCATTTTTCACACACTAGACAGTGATGTTCCAGCTACAGGTATCAGCATGTAGCCTGCAGAGGGTTGGACTGAAGAATGGGGAGACTTCTGTGTTTGGTTTTTTTTTTTTATTTTTGCTTTTCAGTAATTGCATTTGTTGTTGGAGTTTTTTGACCAGTGAGTGGATATAATTGTAGACCAAAAGAGGTTCTAGTTGTCACATGATAAAAAGGATGTAGTATCTAACTGTTCTTAAGACATTTTTCAGCATCCTGTTTATCTGTCCTTTTCCTTCCTCTAAATTTTACCTGTTTCACTCTCATTAGATTGTGTTGTTTTCTCTGCATTCTCATGGGTTTGAATTTTGCCTGCTCTAGTTCCTGATTTTGCAGATTTTCCAGGGATCCTTTTGGGATTCCCCCAAAAGCCCCATGTTGGATGCCTTCCCAGAGTTTCTGGAAATCTCTACTTTGGATCATGGGTACTTAGCACATTTTGTAGGGTCTGGCTATCAGGACCTGCTCAGCTGAATGGGTTTCACAGAGCCTTTAATGCACAAAACAAAAGAGAACAAAAAGTTTGGAACATTCCCTGTACCCAAAGAGCAGAGACCCAATGATTCATGGCAGGCCTGGTACAGTTATCCATGTTCCTCCATGGGCAAAGAGAAGTCTTTGGGACTACCAAGCCAGTACAGTTAGAACATTCTAAACTATCCAATTTAAGGGTCTGGGCTCTCTGATGGCTTGAAGCAGAATGTTCTCCCACCACACAGTGGCTGCTCTAAGTGATTGATGGCCAAGCAAAGGTAGGAGGATGGTTTAATCACAACTTTTCTCTGTAAGACAATTCTACTCTTGCTAAATTACTCACCTTTACAGACTCTCTATAACCATTTTGGTGACTGAGTAATGTACATGTTTCATCATAATTTTTATTATATTTCTTGATAGAATAATTTGTAATAAAATCACTTCTAAAAATGCACTTTCAAGTTGCAGCTCTATTTTTAAGGCAGAATAATCTTCCTCGTTTTTTGACTCCATGATTAAACATCTCAGTTTATTTAATGTATTTTTTTCATTCTTTTGCTTTAACATAAGCAAAAAAACCCAGTTCCACAAACCTTCACTTTTCAAAAATATTTTGACATGTGATTTACTGAAGTTATCTGATGAGTTTCAGAAGAAATATATGTCTTCTTGCCTTCCTATAATACTATGTGTAATAGCTGTGACTGTCTGTGTTTTTCCACATTGATAAGATGAAGAATGTTGAATTTCTGCAGTCTCCATTTGTTATTTGGGACAAAAGGGATAATACCTCTTTCTGTAGCATTTGCCACTTTCCTGTGCTGCTTACAGCTTACTCCTTCTCCCTGCTGTTGGCTTGTTTCATTGGCCACATCCACCAGGCAGAATCTGTCAGTACACAGATAATGTTGTCACCTTTGCAAACAGGTTTCCTACTGACGTTTCAGTATTGATAGAGAGAATGGAGCATCAGTGCACAAATTCCTGCCACATTGCTGTCACGTTGTCCAGGTTGGAATGAAAATCAAATGGGGATGATGTGGGTAGGGATCTTCTCCTTGTTTTACAAAATGGGCTAAATTGCAGGTGGATGCATTTCCAGTACTGGCAGAGCAAAGCTGGACTTGGGAGTGTTTGCAGATGGTTGAGGTAAGAAAATACTGAAGGTTGGTGCCAGGCACATTATTAGCAGTTGCAGAGTCCTAAAGACACTGAAGCTTGCTGCTGCTGAGCTCCTGGAAAAGGCTTTGCAGTCAGTCAGCAAGAACAACAGGCACCAAAATCCTTTTGTTGGAATGTCTTGTGGGTCTTAAGTTTATGGTGTCATGGTGGGTTTTATGCCAAGAACTTCCACATATTAGGAGAGGAAACTTTCTGCTAAGCTTCTCTCAACAACCTTGTCTGAGATCCTGAGCTCCAGCTGAAAAAATGCTCCACTGTCTTATTTTCTGCACAGTTTGAGGGATGCTTTTTGAAGCATAGGAAATTGTTGGTGCCTTTGAGTGAAGCCCTTGACCCTTGCTTCAAGGAACTGCTGGGTGCAGAGTATGTCATTGCCCTTCTCAAACCTCTTCATGGATGCTCCGTCAGCATCTGATGTGCTCCTTTGAAATTGCACCTTTGAAAATTGCACTGAACCTACAAGTAAAGGAAAGATTTTCCAGCAACACAAGACAGAAACACTGTTGTCCTTGGCAAATATCACAAATGAGGATTTATATAGTCTTTAAGCAAGAGATCCTTAACTTAGGATTCTTGCTGTTTGTCACACCTTCTCTATTTTCTACTCTGCCACATCACAGCCTTTACTACAGATTTTTTTTTTTTTTTTTTTAGGAAAATAAAACTCAGTCTTCTTATTTTTGCCTGAAGCAAATGGATTGGCGATGTGAGCAGCAGAGAAGTTCATCTTTATGCCAACAGCACAAAGACCTCCTCTGTCAGAGCAATGCAAACCTCTGAGTTATATACATAGAGCAAAAAGATGGACAAAAAGAGAGATAAGGTCTTATGATGTGAAGCAGCATCTCTTATTTTCTGTTAACTGAAAATTTTTTTGATTGCTTCAGCAAGGTCAGATACCACTGCCAAATTAGAAATGGACAGTTTTAATTCATTTTCTACCAAGAAAGCTGGATTTTTGATAGAAACTTAATTATTTTTGAAAGAAAGATTTAAACATGCCAGCCACAAGTTCTGAAAGTAAATATTTCTTTTCCAGTACCTAAAAGAACACCTAACTATACTCTAACAAAACCTGCCTTGGTTCAAAGAAGCTCTGCTACCTGCTGGCATTTATCTCAATGGTGGCAGGTGATTGCTTGTCTGAATATGTACAACTCCATAAGAGACAGGTTCTGGAGAGTAATTGTTCCCCCTAATGAACTGGCATATATTTGTGCTGCAAAAAATTATACCATTTGAATAGAAAACCAACCCAACCTCTCACATTCCTATTTATTCCTAGAAGTACCCTCTATACTAAGAGTTTCACTGATGTCACTGCTGCTCTTCTTGCAATAAGATGCTATTTTATCCAAGAAATACTGAGAGATCCCAGTTAACCTCTGTTGACCACTCACAGCTGTGCTTTGGCAGAATGAGGAGGCTGCATGACTCAGTAGCCACTTTGCATCATCTTATTCTTGATGTAAGGAAGTAATGATGTGGAGATACCCCCAACTCCAATTTTGGGACAAAAACCTGAATTTAGGCTTAACAGCAATTTTTTACTGGGAATGAAACTACCATTCTACCAAACTACTGTGCCATTAAGAAGGGAAATTTCTCTGGTATCCTGAAAGTGGAAATGCAGAGCTACAGTGTTTCTGCGCTGTTGAAGTGCTCTAAATGTTGACAGTCCCTGAAGTTACTTCCCAAGTTGATTTGCTTAAACTATTGCAAATGCCTTTGTGCAAACTCTTACACAAATGTAAACCTTGCACATACCGCTTCAGCTTAAATGGATTCCTTTCTGAATTAAGCCAAATTGAAATAAGCTGGGTTCAAATTGATTTAATATTGTCCACGTGGATTTGCAGTGGTGTGACTAAATTGATTTAAGAGCCTCCCTTCAGTTAAATGGATGCAACTTTTCTTACAGTAGGTTCTAAGTATCTTGAGATCTGGGGCTAAAATTCAGTTTTCCACTGAGTGTTCAAAGAGCCCCACTTGGCCTGTCTTCTGAGTAAAACGAAGAGCTTGCCCTCCAATGGTCTGAACTCTTACATCAATACAAAATATCAGTGTCCTTTTACATGATCGTGTATTTTGTGTTCTGAGTGATAGAAAAAGACAAAGTATTGTACAAGTAACTAGGAAAAAGAAAGAAAATTTAATCTTAGGGTTTTGACTGTGGTGACTCAATTAATGATCAAGTGACAATGACCAAACACAACAGAGAGGAGGCATAAATTCAAAGGAAAATAGATGTGGTCAGACTAATGATATAAACTCCCTCTTTAATTCTGTATTCTGAATACACACAAATCATTTAGATTTCTTATACTTTGTTGTACTGTAAGGGGAGATGCACCCAGTTTAATTGTGTCCCATTGATTTTTTTTACCTTTTGTGAAATAAGCCTTGTTTGGCATAATGAAACTTTTGTTTTCTGCAGTTCTTCTACATTGTCTCTTTTAAAAAATTCACCATTTACTCCTCTGCACAGAGCAAAAATCTTTCCTTAAAAATGAGGAAAGCACAATACCCTCTATTTCTGAAATCATTAGAATTGACTTTTAGACAATCAATGTGTTAAATGATGTAATTATCCAATGGTCCTTTCCCCACTTAAACCAGTTTGAAAGTTAAAGGTTTGTTTTAGATCAATTCCAACCACTTTGTGTGCAAATTGCACAACTGCCTTCTCCTTAACGTATCTCACAAATCCAATAGTGGCATGTCCATGTAAAATGGTTCTCTGATGAGGAATTCTGAGTGGGAATATG
This sequence comes from Haemorhous mexicanus, assembly GCF_027477595.1. NCBI lineage: Eukaryota > Metazoa > Chordata > Aves > Passeriformes > Fringillidae > Haemorhous > Haemorhous mexicanus. The sequence goes on along the minus strand of NC_082344.1, from coordinate 70,540,852 downwards.
AACTTTTCTAATGATGGAGAAAAGTTCTGACTCCTGAACATACCTTTCAGCCAGACCCAGGTGAGGCAGAAGTTTCTGGCGATGATTCCACTGATTTAGGAACTGTGAGTTTTCTTTTGTAGGTGTAGAACACAACATTTTTGGGATGGTCCTAGACTCCAGGGCACACTTTGTAGTGTAGACACAGTGCCTGCCTTTGACACCAAGCCATGGTGTGACAAATGTCACCCTCAGAATCATCAGCCTTCTTGGCAGAAGATCACTGGTTTCTTCAGGAAGATCTTTGGGACACAACCCAGCCATCCCAAAGGACTGGTGCTGTTTCAGGCATCCTCAGAGAAGCTGCTGGTAGCTGTCAGCTCTGGCACCAGACCCAAGAGGCACCTGCAGCCATCTGGAGCAGCATCAGGAGGGCATGTGGGACTTATGGCTGCATTTTGACTGGAGAAAGTGAAACTTTGCTGAGGGCTCTGGCTGTTCTGTTCCGCTGCAACAGCTCAGGTGTGAGGTGCTAGGCTGCTGCTGTAGGGTGAGTGCAAGAAACTATGATGAAGGGCATCAAAATGAAATTTGTGACTCTAGGTCATAAGGAATGTGTCTCGGCCAGCTGTGTCCCAGCCAGCTGAATTTCCCTGATATAGCTCCCTGGGGAGCAACAGGGAAGCAGCCATTGGCTGGCTTCACCACCAGGTCTCTTCTCTCCCACCTCCCCACAGACAGGTTCCTCTTTTCTGTAGCAATGTGAGCTCTTAGTGCAAAAAAACTGCCCTGGCTTGAGCAGGTTCCAGTCCAGTCTCAGGTGCCACTCTGGTACAGGTGACAACAGGACTGCTGAGTGGTGAAAGCCCACGAGGGCTCACACGTGCAGAGTTCTTAGTGCAGCACAAAGCTTGGTCTGAAAAGAGAATGTCCCCACCTTAACAGCTGAGACAATGCAGGGATCTGTGTGCCTCAAATTGCTTTAGATGACAGGAAGCTGTCAGTTAATTAGACATTAAGGACTGGGTGCAAATGCAGGAAAAATAATCTTGAGTTAAAAATATATGGTGCTCATTGCATATGTTTATATTTATTTAGATTTTTTTAGTGAAACATGAGTTTTCAATTATCGAGCATGTGTCTATTGACTGAGAGGAATAACCTTCACATTGTGTTTGATGCATTGTAAAGCATATGCATAGAAGTAAATAATGTGGAAATAAAGATTTTCATGGTTTCATTAGCATGACATTAGACTAACAAAGGCCCAGGCTTGCCTAACACTCTACCCTTGGCTTCACAGCGTTGTGTATAGAATTAGATCCCAGCTTACCAGGCCCATCTTACAGAGCTGTGCTTGAGCTTGAGCTTGTTGTGCACTGAAAACTCACATCCTTTGCAGATGTTACCTCAACTGAAGCATGATGAGAATCTCAACTTTTGTGTTTCTTCTCTACTTTTATTTGGACACTTACTGCATAATCCTAAAATTGCAATAATATCCTGCCCCTCTTTAATAGATATATTAATTACATTTCTCCCCCTTAATGGGCTGCACACTTTATGGTTTGGGGACACAAAAGTAAATTTTAAAATCAATTATACAATTACATATGTAGCAATAATGGAGCACAGAGCTAATCGTCTTTGGGTCAGGACTATAACCTTCTCATAATGCGGGTTTCATTAGGGTAAGGTCTATTATTGCAAAGAATTACAGAAATAATGGGAGTGGGTGTATTCAGCAAGAAATAACAAATGAGGGTCTTTCCTAGATAAGAGAAGCTGTTTGCTGGCTGCAGTGTGATAGCAGGCCCCTATAGTGTATGTAAATTGATAGGGTCAACTTCCTTTGGTGTATGCAATGCGCAGTGTACAAGAATTAATTTCCGTATCGTCCTGGAGAATGGCAGGAGGAGGGCTTCCAATTATCACTCATCACTGGGTACAACTGAGCTGAACCACAGAGCCAAGAGTATGAAAAAGGCTGCAAGGAGACACGTGAGATGGGCTAAACACTCCTAGTACAGCACTCTTGAGGCTTTTTGTGCTTAATTCTCTCTGTTATCTCCAGGGCTGGCAGCAGAAGTGATAGCCGCCTTTGCACATTGTCTTAGGTGTGTCTTTGAACAATTTGCTTTCAAATATTATTTGCAAAAAAAAATTTTGCTCATCTTGCAGATGTTCACATTTCTGGTAAACACATGAGCTTATGCTTTTACAACACCTGGTAAAATGAGCTTAAACTCTGCCTTTGTTTCACAGTGGGAAGATGATTTTTATGCCAGGTGAAGGACCTACCCTTCAAAAGCAGGTAAACATCAAAACCTTGAATATTTTTGTTCTACATATGAGAGGTTGATGTTCATATATCTTTGAGATTCTGGAGGCATGAAGTTAATTCGGCATTAATGATCTTATAACCCATAGATGCCCTGCTGCTTGCCAGCTCCTGACCTACCAGCCCAGGTCCTGGCAACCATCAGAGAATGCAGCTTTCCTTCAAAGTGAAGCACTTCCTTCTCCTGGTGTGTTGGCATGGCAAATCCCCTCCTTTTCCAGGTAAAAAATACCATTGCAAAGGGGTGGTAGAGAATGCAAAATCTCCTATTCAGAGTTTATGCCATGCCCCAGCTCCTTTTGGTATCTGTGTGGGGTTAGGGTGCCACACTGGTGGTGAGACACAAGGGCTACTTAGCCCTATTTACAGCACAGAATCTGTGACAGTCACAAATTTCAGAAACCTCAGCACTGGGTTACAGGCTGTTGTAAAAATACCAGGAGTGTAAACAAGGATAAGTTTAATTAAATTTTAATAGTGCTTGCTATTAAATTCCTTGCATTGCCTTACTCTGTTGTCTTGATGTAATGTAACTGCTTAGTAATTACCTGTGGTGTTTGCTAATGCTGCCTCTGAGCAGCGTGTATGGCAAAAATTTGATTTCATATTTAAAGAATTAGTTTTTAAAGAATGAGTCTGTGGTTCCTAGACACCTCTGAGTTGCCAAAAAGTGATGATTTGAAATAATATTTCCAGGAGTGAATTCACTATCACATTGGAAGGCTATTATTGTCTCTTAGTGGTTAATTAATGACAATAAAAGAGGCCCTATGGCAGCTTTTTCTGAATTTCTGGCAAACTTCCCCTCACTCTGAAATGATCAAACTGATGCTTTGGCCAAAGAGCCAAAGCCTTCTCTACTGCATCACAATGCATCTAAATGGATTCCATCTAGCTAAAAGTCAGGTCTCTCATTTGATATCTGGTGCATTACAGCACCTTAGTGAATCAGTTGAAAGCATCTTAATCTGACAAAACAAGGTGTTCTCCCAGTCTTGGAAACAGCTGAAGTTTAAAAGAGGCAATGTGAATAAATAGGTTTTTGAAAAGCAAAGCAGCTTAAGGACTTAGAAACATTAAGTTCATCAAATAAAAACACCTTTCCATAACAGAGCTTTATGCAGCAGCACCTGCACGTGACACTTTCTATATTAATATTCAAAACATAGTTGTAATGATATATATAATTTAGCTTCTCCACCAATATAGGTATGTATTTTATACAACTGTGGTTTATTGCAACAGATAAAAAAAGACAACTCATGAAAAATTTCTTGTTGAAACCTAAATTTACCAAGATTTAACTAAACAACATTTAAATATATACTTAATTTTGAATACATTTCACTACTCCTTAATTTTAGTGAAATTATTCCCATGCTTAAAATTAGAAATGTACTTAGCTATCCACTTGAATTTGGGCCCAAGTTGTCAATTTTCCAATCAAATGATTTTCATTTTCAGTATTAGGCCATAACAAACAGATTTTTTTCCTCTTTGAATGTGAAAAAATTAAATAAAATCTAAAGCTGTGATCCTAGTGGTTTGGAGCAGTAAGGTTAAGAGTTTTTCAAAAAGCAAAATTAAAGATACACCCAGCATTTGCAGGTCTTTTCAACTGATTACTATCTGCAAATCACTTACTAAACCCACCTTAGCTATAAAAGCAGCAAAAATAGCTAAATACACTTGTTTGGAGACCTTAGTATAACTTAATCCCAGCATCTTTTTATAGCTTCCCAAAATACTTTGCAACATGGAGTCAAGGTTTTCTTTTCTTAAGGTCTTATTATGGAGAAAGTTAATTTCACTTGGAAGTGGGAGGCCTTTCCTCCCCGGCTGCATTTCCAGCCCTCTGACAGCCCCATTCAGCTGGGCCCGCTGATATGTTGTAGAGATTTGAAAGTAAAGAATTGCAAGGAGTGCAATTTAATCCCAAAGTCATTACCTAAATGCTGAGATAGGATGGGGATTACCACCAATGTAAATGAGATATGAGACAGCCAATGGATTAGGGGACCCTTTCTTTAGGATGACTTCAGCAAATAGGCTAAGATAAGGAAATCTTTGTAATTACATGGAGCTACACTGGTCAATTCTGACTTTTAAATACCGAGGCGCTGGAGGAAAGGAGAAAAACCCTACATATGTTATTCTGTGCAATATTAAGTAATTCCTTTCTGATTCTACAGAATCAATAGGAGAACATCATGCCAAATGAAAAGATGAGGGCTGCCTACATGTCCTTTTGTGACTGGTATCGTTCCATCATTTTTGGTAATATCATTTCCAAATTAAATTTTATGGTCCATTACATACTAGCTCAAACACTTTTCTAATGGAATCTTAAATGGAACTGACTTGCTTTGCGTGGGGTTTGTCTCTCAGTTAAGATGTTATTTAGTTCTAATTATCAGATAATGAACTCAGGAAATTTAATTTTTAATATTTATATGTCAAAAGTCCATTGTACTTTGGTTAAAGGCTTTAAATTAAAAATTAACATGGACAGAATACTAATTGAATATTTTTCCTATCTATAAGAGTGAGAAATGAGTTACATAGTTCCCAGATTAGCTTGTTACACTGCAACTGTTTACTTAAAAACTTAATTTAATCTTCAGAAATAAATCACAAATAAGGAGATCAGGGAAAATGAGCCTGAGAAGCTTTAGGTATACAAGCTTAAAGTGCATGTCTTTATAGGCATTGTCTCAATTTCATATCTGCAAGGTATCAGAGCATATGCAAATGTCTGTGCATAAATATTTTCCAAGTCATAGTGATTGTTTTTATGGGTGTTCTCTCCCTCAACATTTTCTTTCTTTGCCCACGTCTCATTTTGCTTTCAATAAAGAATATAAACTTGACTTTTCCAATATTCTTTCACATTTCAGAGCGAGCTGCATAAAATTACTGCAGAAATGAGAAAATTATATTTCTTTGGACTGGAAAGCTTCGAGAAGTGTTTGTCCATTTTTATGTCTGTCCTCTCTGATCTATCTGTTATGGTTACTGAGCTGTGCTGTAACTGAGGAAAACTGGGTTCAATTTTGTTTGCTGCTGTCTATTTGGGTGACCTGGGGCAAGTCTTGTAAGGTGTGGGAATGCGAAAGGTCTCTTTCTATATCTTAATGTTGTAACAGACCCTGGTAACTGAGATAAAGCCTCTGCAAATCATATATAACATGTATAGAAAGAGACCTTCTTCAGAACAGAGCCACAGCAGAAAGCACAGAGATTGAAGGTCTGTTGATCTTGTCCACATTAGTGTTTGTCCCCTTTTATTCTCTTTTTTAAAGAAAGACTAATCTGGAATTGACTTCCCCCTAAGGACTTCAATTTCTCCCCAAGAAAGGGAACAGGGGAAATACACTTTTAAAACTGTCTTTGCTCTGTATCAGGTTTTTCAGGAAGTCTGTAGGGTATCCATCCTTGGATACACTCAAAACTGTCCTGGACAGGGCCCTGAACAAACCCCTCAAAACTTCAAAGCCAATCCCACTTTGAGTAAGTGGGGTCCACTTTGAGTTGGACCAGGGCACTTCCAAAGGTCTCTTTCCATTTATTCCACAATTCAGTCATCTAGGTCCTAAAAGCTGTCTGACCTTTTAATGTGTGGGATGTAGAGCTGCATCAGAAAAGACCCTTTCTTAAAACTTGCTTTCAAGAAAACTGGATGTGAAGAACATCTTCCAATGATATTTACCTAGATAGGTGTATCAGGAATTGTTGGTATGACATGATGTATGAGTGCTGATGATGTATCACTTTGCTTTAAAGAGACAGCAATCTGTGTCAATCATGATTAAATTCCTATCTAACTTCTCTGTAGTCTTGATTTACCAATCCAGTCTTGCGAGCTTCTGTCAAAGAAAAAAAACTCAAGACAAACAATTCTTCATCACTTCTTCCTCTGACACTAAAAGCAGGAGGAATCTGCTCAGTCAAATTTTGCTGGCAGACAATCCAGATGTGAGTTTATGATTACTCTGGGAACTTTCCTAGAGCTGGTTTTGATTCATGCCCTGGAACTGAGACTGGAGGTTTTACCCACAAGAGCTTCGAAAATTAATTGTTATTGAAAGAAAACAGTTATGCAAACAGATTTTGAGTGGTTGAATCTAGAGTTTATTTCCTAACGTCATCTTGGATCATGCCAAACTTCAAGCCCCATTCATCATGTCTGACCTTCATCCACTTTGTCCCTTTAATGTTTTCTCAGATCCCACAGCCTGCTTGATTCCCTCTCCCTCTACTATCAGGAAAAGCAAGATGCTCAGGAGGAGAGCAGACAAGCTGAAGAAGTGGCACCCTTGGGGTTGCATGAAGGTCCACACATGCAAACATCCTGTGTCTCACAGGTGCTGGGCTGGGTGTTTTGGGAAGTACACAGTGTGTTATCAGCTGACAAACAAGGACAAAAGCTTTCAGTAAAGTAACCATTATATTCCTGATGGAAAACAGTGTTCAGGCTTATATACATACACTGCAATAAGCTGGGTGATAGTGGGGGTCAAATAGTGTGATGTGTGCTGTCAGAAAAGCAAGGATTCCATCATGGTTGGGAGTCTGATGAGTCTCTCCCACCAGCAGAACAGAGTGTTCCACTGGTTCCTGGGAAATCATGTTTTGGGGAATGTTTTTCCCAGAACAGTAGCTGCAGCAGGGAGGATGAAGGGATTCTCACTGCTGTCTAAGCAGCAGAACATGCCCCAGTAGGTCTGCCACTGTCCTCAGCATAGCCTTGGCTCCGCAAGGCCATGGCACATCCTTCCCTTCCCACCAGCCCATGGTAATCCTCCCAGAAACTTACCCAGAATTTTCAAGGTGTGCTGGAATCAAAGGAGTTACTCATTTTAAATCAGTTGAAGGTATTTTCATACTGTATGTATGATACATTTGTATGTATGTATTATCCTACATATCAGCTGCTGAAAAAAAGTGCAACAATGGGAGGAACCATGAGGAAATACATGTAGCATGTGTTGATTATGTTTAGTTAGCTCGTGCTCCCTGCTCAGCAGCACATCACCCCAAATCCATTAGTACCAGAAGAACACAGGAGCATGGAAAAGGCACAGCCTGTTGTATCTGCTCTTCAAGGCTGCTGTCTGATTCCCTCTCATTCCTCCAGCAAGCAAATTTCTCACATCTACTTTCTTTCTAAAGTAAATCAAGAAAGTTTCTGCAGACATATGTTACCTATGGACAGATCATTGTTTTTTAAATTGACTGTATATGCATATATAGAGTTTCTGATGTAGGTGGTATAATAGAGCTTTCACATTTAGTTTTGCTTTTTAATTACGTAGTAAATTAATGTGATTAATAAAAATCCTCAGTAGCTCCTGAATTAAATGTGGACAAAGTATATAAATATAATATATTTCAAACTGATAATATTGAAAATCTTCTTCTAAATTTTCTTTTCCTTATGTTTCCTTAGGGCTTTAGTGGTAAGACTGGAGTGGATATATGCTGTTCTTAGATGTTTACTTTTCTTCTCAATGGGTAGTTGAATCATTGCCAGCAGGGATGTCTTATGTTTTGTGGAATTTCTTAGTCTCTTTTAATATTATTCTGCACTCAAAGCATGTCTAATATTACATGACTGAAATTATGAATCTGTTAGTAATTTCTGACAAATATCAGATACCTGAATTGAACAGTTTAGACATGTCTGACTTATTTTTTTTCCACCTTTAGAAATACCTGTTCCTTTTACTTCTGTGCTATTTCCCTTTCTATTAATATGTGCATTGCCTTGACTCCTCAGCACCCTACTGAACATGGGAAAAGTTTCAAGATTCTGGAGTAGGACCCTGCTGGAATTTTTTTTGGTGACAGTTAAATAAGAGACTTCCTTCTTCTCAAAGGCTTAGTCTGGGAGGAGTAATGAGAGAACACAGCAATGAGACAGGAATCCCAAAATAAGAATAGGAAAATGAGGATTGATTGGGATATCAAGCTGAGACACATACATGGCATATGCTTAGATCTTTGTCTATGATAACACCTATGCAAAACCTTGTTTCTTTATTTGCTGCTTTAATATAAAGCATTATTGATCCTTTGCACATCAGTCTTTTGATCTAGTATCTCTTAAAACTTCACCTCTCTGATTTGTGGTGCACACTGGAAAATCTGCATCTCTGTGAGAGCCCTTCTATGTGGAGCAAACTACTCCAGTCACTCCAAGGCCAGGATATATGTTTTAACAAATCAACAAATAATCTTTCCATTTTTAGCTGATTTGAAAACAATTGCCTTACTGTTGCTCCAGAGAAGGGTGGGTCTTTCACTGTCACGAGGTCACTTTGCAAGTTTTAATTGCTGGGTGCTGTTCTGTCTTTTCATGGCTTTTGGAGTGATAAATAGCTCATCAGTTCAAAAGCTAGTCTATATAAACAAGCTTATCTCTGCCCATAGTCTTTAATGAAAAATGAGTTGTGAGTATCATTGTTAATCATGGTAATTGTTAATGTTAAGAGGGCTGGTATTATGAGTTTTCCTATTAGGCTTTCAATTCGTTATATATAATGAGTAATCTAGGAGCCATCTATAGCATTTTAATTTTAATTATCTAGTGGCTGCATTTCAGACCACCCTTTCTTTACTGAGATTAACAAAACTCTTAGTGTAGTAACCAGTGTCTTTGGATATAATTGGGCAAAGTTACTTGAAATGTTCCATATGTAATTGTATCATTAAAGATCCACCCATTACACTATGATGCACTTCCTTCTGGGTATCTCTTCCTATTCATTTTATGATGCACTTCCTTCTGGAAATCTCTTTCTATTCATTTTGATTTAGCTTAGCTGGCTTACACTGGAAATTTTATCCACATTTTTTCAGCTGTGCATTAAAAAACCACCCACATTCTATGTGTGTAAAATACAGAGCATATAAGGAAGAGCAGCAAGGGCAGATTTCAGGTTTGTCAAGGCTAGAGTTTGAGAAGAAGTTAATGTATGGAAAACAAAAGGACAGATGAAAAACAGATTTAAGACCCACACTAAAACTTCATACAACTCCTTAGATAGCCAGCAGCAGTGTTGAAAATAATTATTGGCTACAGTATCCAGACAGAAACTCCTAAAAATTTACCACTCTTCAAGCATGCCTGCTTCAGCTTTGTAGGGTGAGGTACACATGAATGTGTCTTCTCACCATCATTTGAGGTACAAGTACTCATTGCAGCAGCATTGTGCCCGTTTAAATCAGTTGGGAGGGTGAGCTGCTTTTAATAAATCTGTGTGAGTCAAGGATGCAGCCCAAAGTGGCTGGCACCTCCCATTTTCTTATTTTATATTTACATTATATACTATGGCCTAATAAAGTTCTACTTAAGGAAATGCAGAAGATGCAGAAGGTGACATTTACAGATGTTTATTTTAGAGATAGAATAATTTCTTTTATTTCTGAAATAAATACAAGATTTCTGCTGGAAAAGCGGACATAAAGGTTAAGAGGAGTACAGAATGGAATAGATTTAGGATTTCCCAAAGGGAATTGTTACATTTTTAAGAAATTTTTCTACACAAACACACAAGGATCTGTTTATCATTGGAGGAAACAAAAAGATATGTGAGAGCTGAGTATCACACCAAAGGCAGTGGCACTGGGGCAACAAGATATTTATCAGCATACCCTGCTGAGACAAAGTACCTGCAAGGGGTTCCAGGTATGAATATACTTAAATAGCTTTTCTAATAACATTAAATATTCCAGTACAGGTAAGCTGTTAACTGTCCTCGTCATTTATATAATTTGAATTATCATCAACTCAGTCACCGAAAGGCTGGCTTGACTTTTCATGTTTGCAAAGTGTTGATAGTTGAAAGACATTCCTTCTTCTTGGGGTGATGTAAGATGTTTAACTCAGGGCTGCAAATCCTTTTATTTCTTGGCAACATTCAGCCATAGAATATGTCTATCCTTTGGTCTCAATGTGAAGTAGTTTTTTAGGTCATAGAATAAGGAGTCTCAAACACTGACTTAAGGTATTTTGGGGTTGCATTTATTACTATTTTGTAGTGGCAAAAATCATCTTAATGAATTATGAGTGAAATTCAAGCCATGATCCAGGGATTTACAGATGCCCTGCATATTCACCTGTCCCTTTCTTGGTGTACTCAGAGTTTTACAACCTGCAGGGTGAGCTGAGTCCTGTTGTCCACGTGAGGATATGGCTGTGCATGGTGTGAGGCCAGCAGTGACTGCAGCAGACAGTATTGGATGTGGTTCTTCCAATGCTCTCACTTTCCACCAGCTCTGGAGAAAGTCTGAAGAACACAGGAGGATTAGTCCTGGTTTATTGCAGTGAAAATAAGTTGCTGTTGTTGGTAAATGTTCAGTATATCTGTTTAATAGTCCAAGCATGACCTCCAGTGAGAAGCTTGTTGGCTGCAGACTGAAATAAGACCTGGCCTCAGGCAAAATGTAAAGGGACTCAGCAGCTCCTGTCAGTCCCAGAGTGCTTGTCAAGGTTATGAGTTAAAGATTGATAGTGCAGTGACTGCACAAGCATTTGTATGAGCAGGGAGAAGTCACAAACAGGCTCTGGGTGCTAGATCCTCTGTTACAGTGAGACTATTGCCCAGAATCCAACATTGTCCTTGTCCTTCCCTTTTCAAGAAGTGCTATGGAAATCTGCCTACTGTAACTTGTGTTTCCTCTTGGAACATGATTCAAAGTCTTAATGAACTTACTTAACTATCTCCAGGTATAATTTCTGCTGCCCTACAGGAGCAGATGGAGCTATACAAGTAGTTAATTACATGGTGACAGTTTTGCTTATTGCAGGAAGGCCATATACAGAAAGGACATATGAAACCTAGGAGTGAGCTCATGATGACCACATCCCAGGCACAACTACCAACCTGTTCTTCTGCCATTCTGCTCATTTCTTTTTGCAAATGGCCAACTGCACAAATGTGGAATGCACTACATGTTCTTAACATCACTGAATTTGGGTGACAAAGGGAATTTGTACAAATCACCATAACTCTTCCAGAGCACTCTCTTTAAAAAGACTAACAATGTCTAACTCTGGTGAGCTTATTTTATTTTAGGTGAATTGTAGCTGTTTCAAAACTACTCTGTTTCAAGCTCTCAGATAATTTAAAAAAGGCATTTTAAATTTACAGATAATCAAAATTCAATATCTTCTGATCAAGAAAGTTTAACTTTGCACATTTTGTCTTATGTTGCTATTTACCTCCAAGAAGATCAGTTGTGACACACAATATCAAAAAAATATTAGCCAGATTCTACGTGCACTATTCAGCTCAGTGTACTCCAGTACCAATGCTTTTTCCTCACTTGGTGGTAATGGTGACTTTCAGCTCAAATTCTCCCTGGGCATTTTGCAGAGCCATTATTTTCCTAGCATGATTTCCTAGTTTGGGGTTGTTTTTTTTTTTTTTTTTTTTTAGTTAGTTTCTTTTTTTTAATGTGGGACAAATTAGGAAAAAGACCAGCTTTAGTAAACCAATTGCCTGCACCTTTCTCTCATTTGATTTAAAGGAGGTTTTGTAAGGTTGAATTGATGGGCTCTTTTCACAAGTCTTAAGTTTCAGAGGGTCATGGTTATAGGACAGGTATTTTTGGAAACAAAGTGCTGTAATGTTTTTTCAGTGGGGCAGGTGGGCATGTAAAATTGGTTCTGGCTGTTTGACAGAATGGAGACAGTAAAGGACCTCTTAGTTTATTCTGTCCTGGCTCAGTTTGACCAGAACTGTACAGAATGCTTCCATTGAAGTGGTGTGCCATCTTCCTGGCCACTCTAGGGACTGTTGGTATTCCTGCTTCAAGCCACACCACTTGTGAGGGAGGAAGAGCATCTTTCATAGAAGGCATCAAACAAAAGGATCTGCAGAATGAACTTCAGAAGAGCTGAAGGTCATGACATTCAACAGGGGAGTGCAAGTAAAACAGATAGCATCCACACAACTTCTTCCTGAAGATCTCTTGGACTTAGATCATCATCATGATCACGTGCCCTCATTTGGACAGATCTGGAGCACGAGTCTTGTGAGCAGCAGCTGAGGGAGCTGGGGTGTTAGTCTGGAGAAAAAAGGCTGAGGGACATTCTTGCTCCCTATAACACCCTGAAATGGGGTTGTAGCCAGGTGGGGCTCAGGCTCTTCTCACAGGTAGCAAGTGACAGGATGAGAGGAAATGGCCTCAAGGTGCACCATGGGAGGTTTAGATTGGATATTAGGAAAAAGTTGTGCACTGGCAGCGTTGTCAGGCACAGGCAAAGGCTGCTCAGGAAAGTTGTGGAATCACCAACCCTGAAGGTATTTAAAAGATGTGTAATGTGGAACCTGGGGATGTGGTTTAGTAGTGGACTTGGCAGTGCTGGGTTGATGGTTGGACTCAGTGGTCTTGGAGGTTATTTCCAACAGTAGTGATTCTGTGCTTCTATTCTATGATTCTATTATATTTTCCAAATATTTTCTTAATTTATTTTGGGAGAAATTGTTGGCACTCTAACTCTCATCCATGTACACACCCACAAGTCTAACTCTTCCAGAATCAGGCTTGAACATCTCATGCCAAGAGAGGAGAAATCTGTGTCTAAACTGCCTCTCTGCTGGCTCTTTGTCTTCTCACAAACCTCTCAGTCTCTCATTCATTACAGATCTCTGGTGGAAAATAAAGTCAAAACCACATCACCTGGGACTCTGGACACAACCAAGCTTTGCAGTTCAAGCCTCTAAGTTACAGAATGTGCTGGATAGGTAATAGAATGGAAATGAAGTAATATTTCAATATTTTCATGCTGCCTGCATTACAATTATGATGTTAATTAATTATCTGCCTGGCAGTTAACACCATGCAGAGGCATGGTTTTGGTCGACTTCCTGCTGTTCTGCTAGCAATGAGTAATTAACCTCTCCTCTTCCCTGGGATTCTCTACAAGATGATCAGCGTGTTGATGATATAATTATTATTAATTCAGTTTCTGTGTTTCGTTGACATTGTTAATTACTTGTCGGTAATCAGCTAATGTTTAATCTTCCTTGCTGGATAGCTTCTTGAAAGGCTGCTTGAAATGGTTCAGAGAGGCTTCCCAGCACATTCTCACTCCTCATTGCATCAAGTGGTGGTCAGACCACAACTCAGAGTAAATTATTATCTATATACTACAAAGAGTCTACTGAAGCTGAGGAATTTAGAGATCAAATTATATTGCTGTTTTCAGTGTTATAAGAGAGAATATGTAAAGTGGTTGTCAATAAATCCGGGAAACAAGTGGGATCCCTCTTGGTGCCAACTTTAAAAATTGATCTCTCTCTACAGAATTGTCAATATCATTTAAAGAGTAAAATTTAATTTAGTGCTGTTTTTTGTTTTTTGAGGATTAACTGCAAATAACTGTTCATGGCGTTTTTATTTTCAGTAAAAGTGAGAAATATCTTTCCTAGCATCTTCCCTAACTCTGGAAGCATAGGGGTATTGCATGCTATGTAAATATTCTCTAAGCAAAAGTAGTTTTAGCACAGATTTTAAAGGAAATGCCAAAAGCTGGGGTTTTTTTTTTAATTTTTTTAAATTTTCTAAAAATGTTACTTAAATCCATATGTCTTTAAATTGGATTAGACTGATCCTGTTTCTCACTTTCGTAAACAGAGTGAAAAGCTTAAAAAATATTTTCATAAAATAACAGAGTCAGTGTTATATTTTTTCCACATGATGTTACACCCACCAACATTACCAGTTAATTTTGATTTAAATTCCTAAATCAACATTTTCAGAATATCAAAAAGACATCAGATTGTTGGGGTGGAACAGTAAACAATTGATTTTATTCAGGGTGCTCTTATTTTGAGACTGGAACTACCATTGTGTTTCAAGGGAAAATGTATAGCTTACAACTACAATTACCTCCAGAGACCAGAAATTCTCATCTCTGGCACAACTGGGCTTAAAGAGCTCTAGGGGACAGAAAGACTTGGAAAAAAAACAGACAAAGAAAGATCTTGAATCAAAAAAAGAAGGTGCTTGATTAGAGGGAAATCAGGTTTTTCTCTGCCTGGTACTGATAAAGTCTCAGTGGTAGAATGTTATTCAGAGAGCAGTATTTTATTTCAAGAAATGGACTGAAATTTCAGAGAACAAGAATGATGTGAGAATACATGGTCCATAAGGAAGGAGTGAATTAATTAGGATTTTCAGCCTGAAGAAGAGAAGGCTGGAATTCTGTTCACAGTAAGAGTCTCATATTTGCCAGGCTTCTGCACAGATAGAGCTCTTCCATAGCTATGTCTGTGGAGGCTAAAATAAAAAGAAATAGGATAACACTGTAGCCAGACATTAGGATTGGCTATTAGGAAAGTTTCCAGAGTAAGAACAGGCAGAGAAGCACAGCCAGGAGACGTCAGAAGGTAAACTGGTTCAAGGAAATGGAAACAGAGGAGCTGAGGAACAGGAATAAGGAAAGATTAAAAAGAAGAAGGAAGAAACACCAAACTGGGCAGAATTACCACAAGTAAAGGGAGATGTGTCTGAGATGATGAGAAGCAGAAGGGGAGGTGCAGTGAGGAGGAGTAGTAAAAGGAGAGAATCCTGTAAGAGCAGCAGGAGATGGGGAAAGCAATAGCACAGGCAAGCAGGTTGAGAATAAAAAGACATTTGGGAAATGTTAAAGAAATAGGAGTTAGAGGAGAAGGACAAATGCAATCTAGTAAAAAGGAACCTGGCTATATTTCAGCTGGAATCTTACATAAGATGCTGTAAGCAGTTCAGTGTAGATCCTTCCAATACCATTTTAATTCTGAGTCCTAATTGCTTTGCTCTGCAAGAATTTAATACCAAAAATCTTCTTTTGCCTGAGATTATGCTCAATTTTTGCTTTGAACCTTCAGTTTGGGAAAATTGGAGTAAAACTCAGCTGATTCCCCTACTTTGTACTTTACCTTGAAGCCTTGCAAAAAGCTTATACATTATGCTGAAAGTTTATTTAGAACCTCAGTCTCTCCTGTGTCAACTAGAAAATTTTATATGTGTACCAATCCCACACCAACTTAAACTCATATCAAGTCTGGGACCAAGAAATGTCATAAATTTCAAAAAATGTAGTCACTTCTCTTACTGGAAGTTTTAGTTTCACTTTTAAACTCCAGGGGTAAATGTCCACTTTTCCTTTGCAAAGCTCATGTCAAAGCCTGGTCTCACCAAGATAACTCAGCTGGCTTGGATTACTCAGAGTGCTACTCTTGAAGGGGAAACAGAACATTTTTTATTTCCTAAGTTTTGCATATAGGTAATATAAATGAGCATGCAGATTGTGGAATGGTTCATATTTTACGTGTTCCAGCTCTGGTAATAGGTGGGAACAATATGAATTGTGCTCATGTACTGAGCAAAGCCTAGTTACAAAGCCTGTCTTTGATAACACTCCTCATTTTGTAAGCTGTATGACATGTCAATTTACTGGTTTTGTTTTGTAGACTGAGAATGTTGGATTGAAGCTTCAAGATCAAAAGAAAGGTTAAACCAGAAGAACTGTTGATTTCTTTCTTCCCCAGGTGTAAATATCCTCACGTAGCAGAGGGTGACACCCTGTATTATCTGGAAATAGCGATTCCTGTTGTACATTCCATTTACAGAGGGTGGCTCAGTTATGGTATTGGTCTGCATTGTGGACAGCATGGCTTTAAACATTGCTACACTGCTACAAACATTGGGGATCACCTTGGGAAAATTGTTCAGACCCAGATCCTCAACTTTACTTTGATGCCTTGTGTTTGACATGATCTGGCAAAGTCTAAATTTCTTATGTTTTCTGTTTAATGAACTGTTTGCAAACACCTTCATGCAGATGAAGCACAAGCTATTAGGTCTTCCACTATCTCTGCTTTTCAACTACATTTTTGGATACTTGTTCAGTGCTTGCTATGGTTGGTGTCTAAAAAGTCACTTCCACAGTATGAAATGATCTGGGTAACATAGAAAATAATAAGGTTCGATATTACATTTATACCTGTGTAGTGAATTCAAGGTCAGCATGAGCTATTATTGTCTGTTACTACCTGAGTATATTATTAAATAATGGTATTCAAAGTCCAATAAAATAGATTTCCTACAAACAAGCTCTAGAAATAGTTTAGACAAAATTCAGTTCCTTCTAATCAAACACAGAACTCTCCATGAATTTAAAACCATATTAACTCATTTACACAATACAATGGCAGATGGTAATAATAAACCCTGCCAAAATAATATATATTGAAGGTTCAGTTGAGAAGACCTTGGTTTTTTCAAATCTAGCTGTGATATATTCTTTGTTTTGGTTGCACAAGAAGAATCTCCAACCAGTAGGAACTGGCAGTTTTCAAAGGTTTAAAAGTGTCTCCTGTTTTGAGTTAGAACCTTAGGAATGAGACTCTGAGAGTCAGTCTGTGCATTTGACCCTCCATTACTGCAGCCAGAGCCACATCACCCAGTTTTTCTCAGATAGGGTCTCTGTCACTCTGTTTTCTGCACAGTCTACACTGCAAGAAGCTGTCTGCTCTATTTATGTGCCTTTTACCAGCACAGCTCATGGTGCACCCCAGGGGATATAAAGTCTTTTACCAGTGTAAGTGCATCTACACTGGGGGTTTGGGTACAGTAGAAGGGACTTCCTTCAGATCCTCAGAGGAATTGTTTCACAGAAGTTCATTATTTCATATTTCCTGTTACCAAGTCTCCTAATAAAACACAGCTACCAGAGGGGTATTCCTGAACTTAGCCATTTCACTAATTAGAAACCTTCTTATAATTCATAGATAAAAATTATGATTGATCATCTTATATTCATATATTCTTAGCCAGGGTAGTTTCTGAGCCCAATTTTTTCTGTTTGCTTTGTGGTGTGACCCTAATGAAATTTGCATTGTGCTGTTCTTAGAGGATTGGTCTTTCCTTTTTTCAGAACAATAAAAATTAGAGACTTCAGATTTTAATTTGTGAGGTTTTTTGGATGGTAAATGTTCTGACTGTGATGGCTTCTAGAGCAATAAATGTCATGTGAGTATTACAAATATAAAAAAGGAGATCAAGGTTAAAAGTTGCAAACAAAATTAAGTGGTTGCAGAGAAAATCTAGCTCAGCCTTGCTAGTTCTGGATACAAAATGTGGAAAAGTGGAAAAAACCAGAAAATTTCAGCTGACAAGGGAATAGTTCACACTTGCTGCCTGTTTCTGTAGTGGTCTGGGTTTAAAGGTGTGACAGCAGAATTCCTTTTGAATGAAGATTTGATAGAAAATCTTCATCTTGTTGCTTCAGTCTCTCACCTTCACAGTATCAAAAGTGAGGGAAAAGAGTGATGTTTTAGGAGGAGAAGCTGATAATGGCTTAGAGTGCCAGCTGAGAAAAACCAAAGGATTTTATTGCAGTCGGGCACTGGACATGCTTGACAGAGAGGCTCCAGTCCCTTCATCATCTTTGTCACCCTCTGCTGGACCCACCCCAGGAGCTCTGTGGCTCTTTTGTCCTCAGGAGCCCAGAACTGGTGCCAAAATTCCAGATGTGGCCTCACCAGGGCTGTAATTACTCATCCTGACAATTTAAGTTCAACATGTAGAAATCAGCCTTGAAATATCAAGGTAGAAAAGGCACATCTGTATGTTCAAATGTATGGTCAGGCCATTTCTTCCTGGTGGAACCATTCAATTCACACAATTCATATTATCCCACTGAGCTGAAGACACAATGGAGTGAAAATAGTATTTTCAGTGACTTCAACTGAATTAATAACTCAATAAATGCTGTTCTTGATAATGATTTAAAAAATATAAAATCACATACACACATAGTATTATCTGCAGTAGTAAACACTAATTAAACAATAAAGTCATTAGGAATAAATTAATTTTGTTCATGCATCAGGTCTTCCTAATGGATGGTGGCCAAGATGAAGGGAAAAGGAACGTGGAATAATCTAGTGAAGAGACAATAATGTTTGGATGAGAGTTTTAGCTGCATGGAAACTCTGAAATATGTTGTTAGGTACATGGGGAAAAGAGCAAATGTTCAGATACTGCCTGAGCACCTGTCTGCAAGCACATGGGCTGAATCTGTGCCCTGGCCTTGCTTTTGTGGCTGAAAGGGTGGCTGAATTGGGTCCACTTCTGCTCTCCCATCTACAGATGCAGTGGGCTGAATATGGGTTGTGGTCTTGGCAGGGAAAAAATTAAAAAAAAATTTAAAGCTTGTGTAGTTCCCATACAAAATAAGAAAAACAATAAAGTGTAAGGTGCATTAATTTTTGGCTGCAGGCATCTAAAGAGAGCACTCAGAGATTCCATCTGATCAGTTGCAAAATAGGTTAAGGTTATCAACCCCATCTCACAGGTGGGGTCTGAACCCCAAGGTCACACAGTGTGTCAGTAACAGGGTCAAATAAAAAACATCCAGCAAGTTCTTGCCTGATCACAAGCCAGTACTGCCACTCTCCTTACAGTATACAGATAGCATACTGTAAATTCCTGTGAAAAGAACCTGTGGCTTTATTACTTCAATAATCTCAAAATCTAATTCTGATTTTGCTGGTATGGTGTCAGTGCTATGAATCTATCTCATCCAAGCTGGTTTCTCTTCAATTTTTCAATCTGGCTTGTCTAGGGAGACGGGGTGACATTTCTCCTTGTTTTCTTTTTTTTTAATATTTTTTTCTTGTTTCTTTTTCCTCTGTCACAACCCTCTAAAACAATACTTTAGAAAATGACAGAGAAGCAACGTTTGTGAAATGTCATGATCACAAACAATCAGAGTGATTGCACGCTGCATTTATCGTACATCAATGTCTCCTGCCATCAGCTGCCTTCTGAAACTACACAAGTCCACAAAGTGAAGCAGGACTTGCTCTTAAAGAGAGTTGTCTTAACAACTTTTTGCAGTCCCCTGTTTTGGCAGTAGAACTACAGCTGAGCTAATTATTTAAATCCTGCACTAGGAACTCTCACTTTTTAATTCAGTGAGTTGTTTGCAGTTGTTTGCATTTATTTGCCAAGCATTTTTGTCTGGTCTTAATTCCTTCTTTGGCAAATCCTTACTGAGGTTGTCTGAGTCCTGTGATGTGATTTTCTTTCTGCTTCTAGACTGGGTGTACTGGGTTTTTAAAAAGGGAAGAGTAATGAATTGCCAAATTTGAAGCCAAAATATCAGCTAACTTGCTATTAGTTTCACAAATTAGCCGTGTCAGTCAGAATCTGTGGCTATAACAAACAACAAATCTCCCAAATCAAAGTAAATCCCACTGCTTGCTTTCACAAAAATACAAACAAATCCATCAAAAAATGTCATCTGTTCAAGCATTTTAGCATAGCTGGTGTCTGTGATCCATGACTTTTTTTTACATTATCTAAAACGCTCATGAGTCAGAACAGCCATAAGTCTTTCCTAAGATTTCCAGTGCATTTTTAAGGCAAAGAATCAAGGAATAAAGAAATTGGCATCTTATATACATGGTGATGCTTCTTCTTGTGGCATCTTGAAGATGTGGTGCTGCTCCTTGTGGCACCTTGAACACACAGTCATACTTCTCCTTGTGGCATAATTTACTTGTAGTTTTGATATTGCCCCCAGGCACGTGGGATTTCAGAAGTAAATGAGAAGGGTGCTTGGGATCCAGACAGCTCACTGCAATTTCAGCTCTCTTAGAGGTGAGTTCCACTCCCTGTGGGCTCAGCACCCCAGAGTGGGGACACTGCTGATAGAATTGTTGGGCTGATCTCTGGCATCAGAGAATTTCCAATGATGGTTTCTTCCTGTAGTAATGTCCTTCTGCTTCTGGAAGGATCCATCCAGGAAAATGAAAATTTTTGCCCAAAAATCCAGAACTGTGTCTCATACTTGTGTTACTAAAATCCCAGTAGCTGCATTTCTATAATTATTTTCCAGGAAAGACTAACATGGTAATGACTTCAACTTGAAATGTGCATCTGTCCTGTGATAAATACCTTGAGAAAAGCCTTATCTTTGTATTCATATTTGTGCCCTTAATTGCAATCAATATGGTGTGAAACAATTTGATTCCTGCATATACTGCATTATCTACTATAAGAATAAACTACAGTGCAGATTATGCAAATGCTGTTATATAAGGGCAGCAGTTACTGCAGTGTCTTCCCTGGTATAGATCAGGGTACTGTAGCAATTAAACAGCATAGTGAAGCCATAGCAATTACCATTCTAAATTATAATAAGCAATTCAATATACACTATAGGATAAATCATTTCCTTATAGCAAGCACTGTATATGTGCTTCAGTTTTTATTCTAAAGCCCTTATTACTTGTCATCTGAACACTGTGCCACATGATTTATACTGCATGCTTGTACTTTCAATGCATATTTATTATATGACTTCTGCAAAAAATGCCTATAATGATTGTAACTGTGTTAACTTATTATCAGTTTGCAGTGATATCCTAAAAAAAGAAACCCATGGTGTAGTGGGAAGGAGAGGTAGCCTGTGAATTATTTTTTGTATTTAAACCACCCAGAACTAGACATAACCTTCATATAATTTGAAGCTTAATAAAGCTAGCTCCCCATAATTTTAGGGGATTTAATTCAGAATCAAACACATGAACTACTAGGCTAAATTCTATTCCATTTTAGAATCAGCTTTCTTTCTAGCTAGTAAACAGATTCCTACTAAAACTTGTGCATGATTTTAATTACAGATAAGTTTCTCTTTAAAGGCCACAGCATTCATGCTCAGGTTGCTAAGCTGAATTCAATACATCTATATGTTAAAGGTAGCAAGCTAATGTGTAAACAGGGAAAATATTGGAACCAATTGCTGTTAATTTGGTTTTGATCAATTCACATTGACTGCACTTTACATGCAAATGAGAAGTGTGTTGGATTATTCCATCTGAAAATAGCTGAGATAATGAACTCTTCCTAAAAATCAAAAAAAAAAAAAAAAGAAAAAAAAAAGAAAAAAAGAAACTGCAGAAAGAGAAGGTGGAAAGGCCTGTGTTCAAAGAGAAGCAAAGAATTACTGAACAATTACAACTTAGTACAGCTTAGTGTAGTACAGATCTATGGAGCTGTTGTGTAGGGGCTCAAGTGGCAAATTCTAGATCTTATTTGGAGTATAATGATTTCTTATGTGTTAGGACTACTAAAAATTGATTGGCAAATTTAAAATAACTTTGAAAACTTTGTGTAAGCCAGGTAAATGTGGAAAAGCAAATACAAAGCAGGTATAATGTAAAAAAAGACAAAAAGAAAAAATAATAAATATGGAAGCTGCCATTTGGTAACATCATATCTCCACAAAAAAATTGTTTTGTGGCTGGGTATCAGGCCACAAAATGTCCTCTTCTTTAACTTTACATATCTGTAGTCCCACCAAAGTAGGTAAAATATTTTGCATCCATGGCAGTTGAGCTTTTAGGAGAACAAGGGAGCTCTTAACACCCTAATGACTTGAACAGTACATCAAAACATGTGAAGACACTTTTTTGAACATTAATTCTTTTCTCAGTACTAATATTACCTTAAGTGACCCCGGAAGGGAAGTACCCAAAATTGTGAGGAGTTGTGAAAACAAGAAGGACATAGATATACTTAGCTGGTTAAGTTAGAAACGTGACAAGAAATTAGCAAATGAGATGAAGTCTTGAAAAATGCAGAATTGGACACTAATCCAGAAGGAAAATACCCAAAGTACAGTTCATATCAGGAGAAAAGAAGCTGGAAAGCAATAATTACCCTGGAGTATATTACACATGAAGTAATTCTCTTGGAAGTAAAAGGGTTTCAGCAGATATTTCAGCTCATGGTGAAATGGGGGAGTTCACTTAAAAACCTGTAAAAAGGAAACAGCCACTGGGGGTATGAGAACATTGTCCCAGTCTGCAGCTTCAGCATCATCTCATTTGGATTGGGAACTTTGCTTGGGAGCAGGACTGATATGGGAGCTGTAATTAATAAACAACAGATTCAGCTGGGTTGTGTGCCAAATTAATATATTCACTGTGTTTCAATTATTGTTAACTTCCAGAAGGCCAACCACCCCCTCAAAAGATCAGAGATGTATGAAAAGGGTGTGGCCTCTTATCATGATACCCTTCTCTTCAACAGCTTGTGAGGGAAGGTCCAGTTATGAGAACAATACTGGATTATTTTGTAAAAAAAATGTCCAAGTCAATTCAAATATTCTTGAAACACTTGGTTTAAAAAGTTTAGTGAACTAATCTTTTAAGTTATTTTAGGGCCTCCCTGTATTTTTTATTAGAAGTTCAATTGGAGTTTTGCTTTCTTCATGCTGAAGTCTGCAGGCTCATAAGCTTCTCACTGATTTCTCTGGGTGTGGATTCAGGTGGCACACAGCAGTGAAAACTGTGTGGATAGCTCTGAGCACTAAATTCCATTTAGCTAGAAAATAGGCATAGTTTAAACAAAGCCAACTGAAGGATTAGATCATGCCTGTGCTTGTCAACTCTGATATACAGTTTCTATCTCTTTGCATGAGAGGAAGAATTCATCTCTGTCATCTTGAGCACTCTGCTAAGGCTGCTGGCAAGGCATCTGTGGCGTTTTTGGTGTGGTGCAGGTTTTTGTCTGCTGACCTAGACCACAACCCTCAAAATTCACAGGCAGGTCTATTAAGG
Organism: Haemorhous mexicanus; assembly: GCF_027477595.1. Classification (NCBI taxonomy): domain Eukaryota; kingdom Metazoa; phylum Chordata; class Aves; order Passeriformes; family Fringillidae; genus Haemorhous; species Haemorhous mexicanus. The sequence goes on along the minus strand of NC_082344.1, from coordinate 70,517,902 downwards.
CTTCTCTTGGGACACGTGTGACAGAGCAGTAACCCTGTTTTATGAAAGCAACACTAAATTGATCATTTGAGGCAAAATGATCAATATCTAGGACATAGGAGAGTTTGCATAACTTCTGAAGAATATTTCCATGAAACACCTACTTGGTGGGTCTACGTGGTGTTGCATGAGGCTTGGGAGATGTCCTTGACTCCTTTTCAGGTGCCTCATGTTTGCATTGAATTTCTTGGGTGTAAATGCTCTCTCCTGAGGTTTTGTAGGTTTCCATAGGGTCAGAAAGTAGAGGATGAGAACAGAAGCAAAAGGCCTGTGTGGTTGGATGCCTATTTGTTGCACTGCTTCAGAGGAAGGGTCCTTGTGGTGGCTGTCCATGAAGGTTCTGAGGAGTTAATATTGTGGTCATGCTGCCAGGGAGGGATCTGTTTCTGTAGTGTTATTCCTGACTAAATGCTGTTGTGTAATATGAATCTCATTACAACATTAAAAAAATAAAAAAGATGTCCTGGTCATTCTGGAACTTTCTTAAGCTATAAGTCATAGTATCTTCTTCTACAAGAAAGATATTATGGTAGTAACCCTGAAAAATCACTGCTGATACACCCCAGAATTTCCAATCTTTATAAAGATTTGATCTCTAGAATAATCTCTGGAATATCCTGCATGTGGACCCCCAGACTCCTTTTGCAGAGGGTCCTGTTTGTGACATTTGTGCCATGTCATGGATACCACCTCTCCAAGCTTGTTGAGCTTGTTCTGGACAACCTCTTTGGTCCAGTTAGTGCCTGACCTGCTCAGTGAGTTCTGGGGAAACTGTTAGCTAAGCCATCCTCAGCTGGACTTAACTGGAATGATAATTTGTGGGCTGTCCTACAAACCCCCTCTGTCTCTTTGGATGGCATTTCTTTCCATCAAAGGTGATTTCAATTGCTCACTTTTTGGGACAATGACTTCTGAAATCTCAGATCATAACGTGGCTTTTCCCTTGCTGTATTTTTTTATTTTCCATCCACAAGTTCTTAGCCTCAATAGCAGATTTTAACACAACCAACAGTCTTGTTTCCTGTTTACTTTTTTCTAATTGTCAAAAGCTTTTCTCTGCTTTTGTCATCTTTTCTTATTATATGCTGGCTTGTGGACTTGCATCTGGATTAAAAATAACAAAAAGTTCCACTTGTTTCTGGGTGATAGCCTGCCTCATCTGCTGCTGCAGCAGTGATTAATTGATCTGAGCTACTGGTCAGTCACCCCTTATGCAGTGTTCACACCACTGGTACTTGGTAAATGTATGCAAGACATGTGCAATGCATTTGTGGGGTTTGCTGGGGGATGGCACATTCCAAACTCTGCTTTTTTTTGTGGATTTTGGCCTTCAGACCAGAGTGTTTCCCCTGGCTGAAGTCCCTTGATCTTTTGGATTCCTTGTTTGTGTGCTTCGTCCCAAAACCTTTCTGGACTAGGTGATACCCTTTGGTGGAGAAATTCTCATTTCTTTTGTCTAAGAGCAAAAGAAGTGGGCCCAATTCTTTTGTCTAAGAGTTTTATGCTATAATTGGTTGTAGTATCTTGTGATCTTGTGTCCTTTTGCCATGGAGCCACATCCCACCTTGATTTTCTTGTCTGGGAATGGCCTTGCATGATTTGCCATTTTGCCTTAAATCAATTAGATATGTTTCTTTTTCCTATTTTTGCTTTTTTTTTCCCCTCCTTTTTTTTTTAGATTCTCTTAAAAAGATTCCATTTTCATTTCCACTGTACAACTACTAAAAATAGAGCCAGGAGCTGAATCAGCAATTGATAACTCCCTCTCTTTTCCTAGTACTTTCTGCTTACAGATGGTCTGCTAACCTACACCTTTTCCCTCCCAAAGGCTGATCTTTAAGCTGTGTCATTGTACCAGTATTATTGCTTGGTTTGGTTTTTTTTTTAGTTGACTTTGCTATTTTTGGGTGCATTTTTTCTTCAGACAAAGACCTTCTTCCAATGGCTGCAGTTTATATGGGGATTTATTTATAATTATTTTATTTCTAGGTGTACTGGGGGAGTAGATTGTCTTATATTGCCAGTGTCATTTAAAATAGCAATAGTATAAAGCAAAATAAGGTCTTCTAATTTTTAGTGACATTTATTGTATTTTTGAATGCATGATGCCTTTGGTGAAACTCTTGTTCTGTTAATAGAATGTTGTCTTACTTCTTCCCCCCTCTCATAAAAGTTTACTTATAATAATTTTGTAAACCCAGCAGCAAAATATAGGTGCCAGGCCTTGAAAGCCTTTTACAGTGTTTTTTTAACAATGTACATATTGTAGGTATGTGATTTTTCACTGGTAAATGAAAATGCCAGGAACTTACTATAGGTTACTACAACTTTGCCTGTAATAACTTTAAATCCCATTATGATCATCTCATTTTGCACCATGCTTTGTTTCTAAGAGCAATATATCAAGGGAATAGCATGCCAGTTACTATCCTTGGGAGTAAAGATTTCAGAGCAAATTCAGCAGTCTTACACAGAAGGGAAAAGGCAGCAGAGGATGATTGTTTAAGCCCTGGGTCATCTACTGGGAGTCCTTGGCTTTCCCTGTATTGTGCCACATATAATTTAAACTTATTTACACTGAATCCTTTTGTAATGCTTTACCTGTGGTTGGGTTGTACAAGGAGAAGGAGGAGAAGGAGAAGGAGAAGGAGAAGGAGAAGGAGAAGGAGAAGGAGAAGGAGAAGGAGAAGGAGAAGGAGAAGAAGCAAAGGAGAAGAAGAATGAGAAGGAGGAGAAGAAGGAGGAGAAGAAGAAGGAGAAGAAGAAGGAGAAGAAGAAGAAGCAAAGGAGAAGAAGAATAAGAAGAAGGAGAAGGAGAAGAAGGAGAAGAAGAAGGAGAAGAAGAAGAAGCAAAGGAGAAGAAGAAGGAGAAGAAGGAGAAGAAGAAGGAGAAGAAGGAGAAGAAGAAAAAGGAGAAGAAGGAGAAAGAGGAGGAGGAAGAGAAGGGAGAGGGGGAGGAGCCACATGAGGCTTCTCTAGGGATAGATGTGTTATCCAGGACCTGGATAGGCTTCAGCATGTTCTATATTTTATACAAAATAGTAGCCCCTCCATGGGAATTCAGAGCAGTGCATGGGATTCTCTCCAGCATTAAAGATGGTGTAAAATGCAGATAAAGAGAACAACAAGCAATAGAGCTGTGGGAGGTCAATTATCATACTTATTCTCCATATGCATGGCTTTTTACATGTCTTATGGCCTTGACTCTCTCTCCATCTTTTATATTTTTGAGCTGATAAAGGAGTGAATTCCAGAACTATGCAAAATCCTGCTTGGATTTCAGACTCTCTAACATGCAAACCCCTAGATTCCTATCTGCTGTTGTTCCAAAATGAAATACATTCCAACCACTCTGGGCTCTTCAATACGTAAGGATTTATCTGCATTGGGAACTGACTGTGATTTACTTTCCTCATGCTGCAGATGTTGCAGACCAGGATTTTTTGGTCACTTTAATGGGCAAAATGAGCATAACATCATGAAGGGCTACTCTGAGGCACCAGGATAGTTTTTAATAGAGAATTAACATTGCCAAAAGTAGGAAAAAATGATTGCTAGAAGGAACTTGAACCTGCAGTGCCTTCTTGAGGGTTATCAGTGTGGCAGCTTTGTTTGCTTGTGTTTCAGTGCTGATTCCAAACCTCGTGTTGGTTCAAGAGATTGAGGTGAATAAATTATTCATAAGGTTTTCTTAATTTAACTTTTTGATTCCATCCCAGCAGGGCATAAGTGTGCAGCTGGTGAAAATATATCTGCATTAAAAATTTGGACCATTATAAAAAGAAAAAAGAATACAGTGTTTAAGATATATCTAGACAAAGCAGCTTCATTCCCTGAACTTCAAACTGTTGTCTTTCAGTTTTGATGAGAAATCAAGGTTTTATCTGGATTTCCAGGTTCAGAATTTTTTAAAATAAGCACTTTAGTCCCTGAAGCATATCAAAATGTTTTGGGTTTTAGGAGTTTTTCTTGCTCATTTTACAATGGCAGCTGATATTTTTACATTTTAAAACCTCTCTTGTAGTATCAGCAGCTCAAAAATTCCAGCACTGTATGAAATATTTGAAAGTGAAATAATCAGCAAAACTAAAGCTGACATTATGGATGTCTTTTCTTTGCCAAAACTGAGGGACTTGTATGAAGCAATAGGGAGATTTGAAAGAGTACAATGCTATATACAGGCTTTTCATAATTTAGAATAAATTAGTCAAGAAAATAAATTTTCTTATATCTCTTTAAATAAAAGTAAGAGCATAGAGCATCTTTGAGAGTTTATCCCCAGTTATGGGGAATAGCTTAAGGGCTGTGCTTGAGAATAAAGGAATCCAGCTCCCCTTTCTTAGGGGAAAGTTGCTGGAAGTTTGTGACCAGCTTTGTTTCTGGCTTCTGAGATGAATTATTCCTTCCACACTGCAGGCAAGCTTCTGGTACAAGACTGCAATTTCCTCAAAGATTGGCTCAAAGTTCACAAGTTTTTTGGATTGGCTTTGTTACCCCATCTCAGACTTATTCATATTAAAATCTCAATTACATAATATAGGGAGTATTGCTGTGAAAGATGCATGAAATATTCAAAGTTAAAAACAAAGTCAACACCTTGGTGAGACTTCTCAGGTAAGACCTTTGATTGCAAATTGCTGTTGATGGAAGCCACTGCAAAAAAACCCAGATCTCTTGTCTTGTCTCTGTATCTCCCTCAGCTTCATCTTTGAAGCTGAAACTTCAGCCTGTAGTCCCTGGGGTTGATTTCCACAAAATGGTCCCAACCTCACCCTATCTGTCCCATCTCATTGCTCATCTGCTGGGGAACAGGAGCTGAATCAGGACAGCAAAATGACCCAAAATTTATGCCCGGTCTCTTTCGGCTTCCCAGAGGAACTAGCTTTAACATTTGACAAAATCAGGGTAGCAGCTTGTTGTATGAAGCAGAAACACCAAGATCAATTTTAGACTATAATGATGAGGTTTAAATGTCCTCAAAATACCATTAAATGCTTGTTTTTTCCTAATATACTATAAAAAAATATAGACTTGAACATTGTTGTTAGTTGATATGGTGAAACTGATAACAATAATCCATTGAAGGATGTGTCCATGCTAAATCCTTTTGTAGAGAATTTTCACTTTTTCTTTCCAATTACACATTTTCATTCTTCTAATATATTAAGAAAGGCTTGGATTCCTTAATAGGTGTCTGCACAGCATGTGGTCTTGACAGAGCTAGGAACAACAATTGCTATGTTTTTAAAATGGAATGCTTTGTAAATTGTTAGATTAACCACCATTTTAATATAATTTTTTTTTGCAAGTATTGGTTTGATAGTTCACAATAACTTGTAAATGTTAAATTAAGCTAACCTATTTGTTTTTGTCCTGGCACAATTTCACAAAATCTAAAACCATTTTTATAACAGCATGGGGCTAATACACTGATTATCTTTCCATGTATAGCCAGAAAAAGGCAAATTGGGAAAGAAGTCTGTGAAGATTTTTGTAATGGAATAAGCTTAAAAGTAAAATTTCATGCCAAGCAATTTGCACTGTATTTTTCAGCCTCGTGCCATAGTTGCAAATGAAACTTATTTTCAAGTCTTTTCATAGAATAATAGAATCATAGAACAGTTTGTGTTGGAAAGGACCTTAAGGATCACCTCATTCCAACCCCCTGCCATGGGCAGGGACCCCTTTCACTGGACCAGGTTGCCCAGAGCCCCATCCAGGCTGGCCTTGGATGCTCCCAGGAGAGGGAACAATCCACACACAGTTGGTCTGTTCTCACATGTCCCCACAGACACAGATGGCCATGGACCATTGTGTCACTTCATGTATACTTCATTTTCTGCAGCAAGATGAAATTTTAAAAGACTTTATCCAGAAGAAACAGTGATGTGGAAGAACTTCAGGCACTTCTAGTCTTCTTGCTCTGGGCAAATCTTACAGGTCTTGTCTTTGTTTTAGAATTACTTCACTGTGTTCACACAGGACTGAGTACCCTCTGGAAGAAACTTTGGCTGGTGGCATCCCTCAGGCTTCTTTTTGTTTCTTAAATATTATGTTAAGACTCCCATTTCAGGCAAACCTTCAAGGTACAAGTAATCCTCAAGTGCTGGTTTTATGTAACCAGGGCCAGATTGTATCCCATGAATGTGGCAGAATTCATTTTTCAGCTGAGTAGTGCATCAATGAATCTCACCTTCATCTACCTTTATCTTCAGAGAGATTCAATCATAGACCTAGAGCTAGCCATGGTACTGCTCAGCTTCAGAAAATATTTATATTGTCACTGCACACCTGCAGGCTCAGTTCAAGTCAGCTGTAGGTGAAAGAGTAATAAAAGGATACAATAGGGGAGAGTGCCTGAGGGCATAGACACTGATTTTGCCAGAGGAGGCTCAGGGAGATCTGATGTTCCAAACATCATAGGAAGGTTATTTGACAGGTTTCAGTGCATTCCTCCCATAAGAGAGAAGAGCACAGGCAGACAGTGACAACTATTCTGTTTGTAACTGACCTCTTCTTTAAGCATGATAGACTTTGTGTTTATCCTTCCTAGAAGAGCACTGCTGATATCAGGGACTCCTCAGCCTTGCTGGCCAGGGCTTGGTGAAGTCCAGGGACTGGGAACTGAGCTTAGAGAAATTTGGTATGCAATGCCCAAGATGTGAAAGCATAACTGCAGGGGAAGCCAGTATGGCATCAGCAGGGCTGCTGAGGTTAAACAGCTGCTTACATCTGCTGTTTAATACTTTGGCCTGTGGGCATACAGAAGCAGCAAGTCAGGTCATGCAGTTACAGTTGTCCTTTCTAATCCTTGTCCTGAGGGACTCTGGTCTCAAGGATAACTCTTGCAATTCTCCAGAGAGATCTTGCCAGCTGACCTTCACACTGTGGCCTCAGTGATGAATTTACTCAATGCACAACTAAACCTCTGTGCTGGTGTTGTTGTATTGTTTCTCTGCCACCCAAAGCACCAGAGACTGGTTTTTGGGGAGCCATGACACCAAGCAGGTGGACCCACACTCAGGTGGCACAGATGATTCTGTCAAGTGTTTATCTGAAGTCATTTTTGCTGAACAATTTCCTTGCAGACCTAATTGGAAGGAATGCCTGAAGATCTGTGGTCTTTGCAGCAGCGAGGAAGGTTTGGCTGCTGGACACATCAAATAACCTCTGCATCATTTTTGGACTCTTGACTGGGTTCCTGCTTGTTGCATGCATTCCTTTTCAGAGGAATAGAGACAAAAGAATCTAACATTGTTCTGGACTAGTAACAGGCTGTCTGAATGACACTTATTTGCCAGACAAATAGTGGGGAGATTAGAAGAACTGGAATCACTTCCCTCCTAAACTTCTATGAAGCTCATTAGAAAAATTGTTAATTTTCCACGGCATGCCAACCATGAGTTAGTGAAGGATGAAATGGTGTGCTTTGCATTTTGACTAGAACTCTTTGTTTTATTAAAACAGTAATGAATTTTACGTCAGCATTTCTTAGTAGTAGTAGCAGATCATGGAACACTGTATTTTCCTCATGTTCATGGAATGGTTTTGGATTACTTAGCTTCAGGAAGCATGGTGGAAGCTGTTGCACTAAATGCTAGAGGAAACTTTGATCCATCAGACACTATGATGTAGTTTGTTCTGAAAGATCTGTGTCCTGTTAGCATGAAGAGCCCAGTCCTGTGCCAGTTAAAGAAAACATGATGGTTTTGACTCATCATAGGAAACCAGGAGCTGAAAGCATTGGATACTTGCTTGGACTTGGTGCTTTTCTGTCTTCTGTTTCTCTTTACAGGGGCAGTAGCTGCAGACAGATTGATGAGGAAACCACATTTATTGTATCATTTGCAAATTTTAATGCCAGCAGCAAATTCTGGGACATACTGTGGACAACGAATGAGGTTAGAAAACAATCTGGAGTGGTTTATGGGGAACATAATAATTTTTTTCTTTTCCATGTTCTAAGCTCATGGGTTTGCTCATCAGTAAATTGATTAATTGGACATATTTGAGTGTGTTTTCACAAAAATGTTTGGACTATATAATGCTCCCCCACATACTTTTTTTTCCCTGCAAACTGCCATCAGCAGTGATTTGGAAGTGTAGAAAATAGTATTATAAGGGAACAGATGCGAACAAAAGGGGTGAAATTGAATGTATTAGTATTCAGCAGTCTGCTTTTGATTACCTCTGACTGGAAAATATTTGGGAGCCACCAGGGTCCCCTCAAGTGTTATGATTTCGTAAATTCAACCCTCGTGTGTTGGGATTCAGGCTCCCTTATTGAAATTGAATTGATATTTTGTAAACTTCATTTGTGAATAATGTGATCTGACAGGGACAAATGCGAGGGAGAATTGTTTTCAAACCTTCTCCAAATGAAACTTATTATTGGGTAAATACAGATTTCTTTGTCTCTTTTCCTCTCTTTCTATCCTGAGCGTCTTCATGGCCTGAATATGTATCAACTTTTCCAAGGTAATTGAATTGATTCAGTCATGTGTGGGCAACAGAAATGGGCAATAGAATATATTCCTGATGGGGAAAAATTGAAAAGTAGAAGGATTTCTACTCAGGTGCAGGGCTGGGAGGGTCACAGTGCTATCAGAGGAGAGAGACACGCAGGAGCTTCTTTGTGATTATCTCAGCTTTGGCCATTCTCTCCCTCAATAATCGCCCTCTGATATAACGCCGGCTTTCCAATTTTGCTGGCCAGCACCATGCCTCAGATGTGTTACATATTAATTTCCCTTTGCAGAAAATTTGCCAAGCTTTAGCTCAAATTCAGTTAGTCGGATTGATGAAAGTGGCAAAAGGATACGACATTTACTGATTCTCCCTTTTCACCTTTGATTAACTCAACCTGTGAATTATTCTTGCCCTGTCAGTGTGCCATTAAACGAGCTGGGGCCAAGGTTGCAAGTTCATACTTTCTGATGTAACTGAGAGAAAATGCGTTGAGCCATGAGTTGTCTGACAGAGACCTAGGATCATTTCAATGCTGTGTTGCCATTATTTTAACAGGTCAACTCTTGGTGAAATAAAGATACAAAAATAAAATGCTCCATCTTCCTCCTCATAATCCTAATTTCTAGCTCATATCTCTGGTACCTGCTAGTTCCCAACGGTTCTCTTGTGGAAAAAGTCATTGTCCTTGTTCCAGATGGACAGGAAAAGTCCATCCCTCCCTGTATTGCTTGATATTTTCAAATTAAATCTTGTTAGTCTGTAGTGTTTGTATCCCATAGGGATTGCTGCCACAGGCTGGAATCTATATACTTAACTTTTCCCCCCCTTTTTTTTTTTTTTTTGCTCTGCCACCACATTTCAGGTTTGATCTCTTCTGGGAACACCAATCCCTGGTGCTTCATAGTGCTATAGCATTTCCCTCTATCAATGAAATCAAAGGGAGAGAACTTCCTTTCCATGTCTTCCTCTGTTACTGCCCTGCTTTGACAAATCATGTCCAGGATTTGGCTGCTTTTTTCACTTGATGAGAGTCTTAATTTGTTTCTTGTAAAGTTCAGGGGTTTTTAGATGGTGCAATAGAAACTTTAATGTTGCCATTACAGCTTGTTTATCAGGAAAATTGTCAGTTTTGATTGTCAAGTTAGGCAATGTGTTTAAAAGGCATTTTCCATTATGATGTTGGGCATGTGTGGAGACTTTTCAAGATTCCAGATCTGTTTCAGTCTGTGCAGCTTTGGTGACTGTGGCCTTGAGCAAAGGGGAAAGATTTCGCTTAAAGTGGCAGAAGGCAATGAATTAATACCTTTTGCCCCTATGTTTTCCTATGAAAAGTGTGCCATGAATAATTTGCCCTCTGGGCCTTGTAGTAAGGATACATGGCTGACAGGCCCACACAAATTTGTCTGTGTCACAGTGTCCTCATGCTGTCAGGAACTTATGGAAACCCCTATCCAGCTCTCATGGCTTTTGCGCAGTCTCAGGATCCGAAATAGCAGTGAAACACAGTGAGAGTGTTGCCTGTCATTAGCTGACCTTTCCATGCTACTTCTGGTAAATCATTACCAAATGCAGGAGAGATCTGGATTTGGTTCCTTCTGTGCATGACTCAATAGAACTTTTACCAGAAATACTTTTTAAGAGATTTATCACAAAAATATTCCTGCCTCTTTTTTTCCCCTCCCATAAACTACATTTCTGGTTATACCCAAAGGCACAATTTGGAGAATGTCTAATGAGAATTCTCCTATCCTTTCTTAGGTGTGTACCTCCTGTTTGCAAATTATGCAATTCAAGACATCCATCATAGCCCTGAAACATCTAGTTTTAAAGCATCTCCTTTCTAGGAGAGCTGGAGTTGTGTTCAGAGCTGCAGCCTTGTCTGCCTCAGTCTTTCCTATATAATATATATATATCAGCTTTTAGCTGTTGAGTAGAAAGAATTGTTGAAAGTAGAGAGCAGTGAGGAGAGGAATTGGTGTGCTGAACTCTCTGGGAAGGGTTTCCAGCTGACATGCAGGAAATATTGCTCGTGGCTCTTCCATCACTCAGTGAACACAATTGGCTTTCTGTAATTTTCCACAACCAAACTGGGCTTCCCCAGGTCAACAGCCCGGATGTACAAAATCGTCAAGACAAAGCATAAAACGCCCTCGCAATAACCCGTGTGGCTGCAAGTGTGATGTAGACATACTCCTAACAGCCATTCCTTGTAGAAAGTCACCTTTGGAAAGTACTAAAATCACTGACCATTAATAATGAGGCCTACATTGCAAATTAGGTTATTTTAAATACATCAAACAACTTTCTCAAATAGAAAAGAAAAAAAAAAAGAAATTATATATGTCATGGTAATGTTTTCTATCTTTATATAAGTTATTAATTTGTATACTTAAAAAAAAATTGAGTCTGTTCATAGGAACGCTTTATATTCTCTCAGGCTTAAAAGAGCTCTAGCTATGGCCTGCTAACTCTTATGGCCATGAAGAATGCATGTCTTGGTTATAAATGGTATCCACTTTAGCTTCATAGCTTAGAGCTGAATAAACACAGAATCACTGAATTGTACTCAATGGCTCTGTTTATACTGTATTTTGTTAGCATCTGACATAAATCAAGTGTGATTTGATTGACTATACCCAAAGTAGAGCTGGAATAAAATAATGAGGGTGTTTGTTAGCAGAGCTGCCAGTCTTTAGTAGTAATGACATTTAACGTAATAGGTAGCTGGTAGGTTAAAATGTGCTTTTTATTTGTTGTACATACATTTTATAAAAGAAAGATGTAGTAAGGCCCAGGGTGCAATTTTTCACACCACCCCTCCAGATAGGAAGCTAATTAAAAACAAGGCAAAAAACTGATCATGAATGAATGCATTGGCCATTGTTTAGTGTTATACAGAACTGTACAAAAAAGATCATTAAATTCCATTCATCACTTTGGCTTTAAATTGATGCAAAAGACTTGTGCTTCTGTGCATAAGGTGGAGGCTAAGTAGGAAGGGTGTTAAATCAGTTTGAGAGTCTGGCGGAAGAAAATATTTAGCAAGAGAAATAATAAAGGACAGAATATGATAATATTGCTGTAAGGAGTGTTAGCTCGTTTGTTTTGAATGCAATTCTGAAAGGTCAAGATGGAGGTAATATAAATGTTAATACTAAAATCCAGAGGGTTTGAATTTTTCAGTTCAGGTACCTGGTGTCATTAGAATAACCAAATAAATTTTTATTATCTTCAGGTTTAAAAGTCTGTTTTCAAAAAGTCTATTGCTATAAATTTTAGAATTAATGACTTAAGAAATTGTAAAACACTGTTTTAGAGTGGAATTTAGACTAGAAGTTTACAATTTAGATTTTGACTGGTTACTAATTTTTTTTTTTTTTAGTGTATTAAACCTCTTTTGAATGTTTCTCCAGGTATTGGCTGGAACAGCTGAACAGACTGTGAGCAAGTGCACTTGGATGCTAATTAACTGATTTGCGTAAAGCTATTTTCTACAGGCATTGAGAGCATATAATCATTATGGCCATAAAAATTGACTTCTGTTTGTTACACACACTTCTACTGGAGTCATAAAAATTATTCTTGGCTCTCATGTGTGCATGTAGCTACAAACTGCTATTAACACTGCCACTTGCACTTTGTCATAAAATACTAATTGCTTATTGACCAGGTCACAGAATTTGAGCAAAAAGTAGATCTAATTCAAATAATGAAGTCTGGAAACCATCCTGCTTCCCCTAACAACACAGAGTGTGGTTCAAAACCTGAAAAGAGAACCTGTGACCTGGACACATATTCCACAAAAGGGTGTGGGTCACAGAGGGGACGGTTTGAACAGTTTCATACCTGAAACTGCTTCTCTTCACAGCATCAGGGCAATCCTTGGGGAAATATGGTTTTCCCCAGACTCAATGCAGCCCCATAGAAGGAACAGCCCTATAGAGAACAGTTCTGGCAAGGCATTTGCATTTAAATAGCCAAGCAAGCTGCATCCATGTTCTTCCTACTGGACTTCATCCTGTGTTATTTAGTATTGCTTAGTGTTCCTGACTAAGTGCAAAGGTGCTGAAAACCACAGAGATTTCAAGGGCATGAGAAGGTGTTAGAAGCTGGACTGCCAGTGAATTAATGCACAGGAGCTCACTTCCTGCTGGATCCTCATCCTGCACAAAGCCAAGTTGGCCCCAAAAGAGGGAAGTGCTTCCCAGCAATGTAAGTGAAGGTGAAAGGCAAGATGATGAAGAGTAGGAAGGATAAGAGAGAGTGAAACTTTCCAAACACCGTCTTTGCAAAGTGTTTATCCATGCTGCCATGTATCCACATGTGCTTTGTTCACTGTTATGCTCAGGTGGGCTGGCAGATGTGTGGTGACATGGGTGCAAGTGGCTCTGCTCAAGTCCCTGTGCAGACAGGAGGGTGTCACTGTCACATTTTCTTGAAAAATCCCCTTGCCCAGGACTCTTCTCCTGGGAAGCTGAAAAGCCTCAGAGAAAAAAGAAAACAATAATTATCTAATTTGCTTCTCCTGTGTTTTGCTGCTTTGGAATGTGTTTGGAGATGTTCAATATCAAAATGTCAATAGTTTGTCATGATAAGCACCAACCTCAGTGCAGCATGCTGGGGTCATCAGACTGTCTCAGTATTTGGAGGGGAATAAGGCCAGGGTTCTGTTCTATCCCTGGTGCCCTTTGGTTGATGGTGCTCCAGGAGACATCCAACAGATGAGAACATACAAGAGAGCCAGTGACAGCCCTGGGGCAGTGGGCTGCAAGGTGCTTCAAGGAAAATATCAGCCACTAGGCACAACTGGGTCCATTTCAGTAAGTAAATAAGTGAGCTTTGAGGGGATTTAATGAGTCAGCTGAGGAAAACTTTACCAATGTCCAAAGATGGCTCTGACTCTCCCAGAGGCAGAGATCTCCCCCAGCTCCAGGGAGGTGATGGAAGGAGAAGAGCTTTGGTCTCTTTCACTCTATTGCTTCCAAAGCACTCCACATTTTGTACAACTCTTTACTATGGCTGGGGAGGAGTATGGGGTTCGGCTGTTTGCTCCCAGACATGCTTAGGATGGTTCTTGCACGCTGGGCTTCAAAGGATGAGTCTGGACGCTAGGTTTTTTCGGTCTTCAGAATTGTTTATTATCTCTTATCTAAAAAGCCCTTTCTCTGCCCGAAGGATCTGACCAGCAGGGCAGCCAAAGGCACTCTGCCCACCCCCAAGGCGGTCGCATCTTTTATAACAAAAACTACATATATCATATTTACCTTTTGTCCCCAATACCTATCACCCTCGTCACCAAGTACACCCTCACCCCAGACCAATCCCCAAATGCCAACACCACTCCAGAAGATGGAAGACAGGAAGAAGAAAGAAGAGCCTGGTGGCATGCCCTGATTCCTCCATCTTGTCTCTACAACCCCCCTGTACCAAAACCCCAAAATTTGTGATTCACCCTATAATGATATCTTCCCTTCATCATTCACACCCGAGTGATTCTCACAGGTTCCATTTCCTCATACATCGGTGGCACATCCCTAGATGGATCAAAATCAAGCCACCAAGTGCTTTTGGCAACATTCCAAGACTCCCAAGCCCCCCAAGGGTTCTCTCGGTAGCTCTGGACATCAGGAGTGATGTGCTGAGCTCCCACAGAGGAGGTGATGTTATTTCTGAGTGTCTAACAAATAATTTTGGTCACATTCATCAATGGATTATGCAGCAGTACCTGCCCACTAAAAACAAGGAAAAAACACTGTTGCTATGCTGTTCATAACTCTGGTTATGAGCAGCTTCTCAAAGCAATTTGAAGGACTTTGGCAGTAGAAGTATCAAGTGGAAAACAAACAGCTCGTGATTGAATCCCTTCATAAAGATGCTATTCATTCATGATAACAATCTCATTTCTCACACACAGGCACTGCAGGGGCTGCTTTACTGTCTCTAAGAGGTTAAAAATAAGAGTGATGCAAAAATACTCACTCACTGTTAAAGATCAAGGCATCAAGTGACATATTTAGTGCTGGGGTTTTTTTTTTGGGTAATAAGGTTATCAGTTCAGAAGTTTACAGCTTAAACTCATCCTTTGGTGTCTCCATTCAGCTGCTAGGTCAAGGAAGTGTTTCAGAGCTGTCTATAGCCCAGACAGTGCCACATCATCTGTACAATGGTCCTAAAAATCCATGATTTCAAAAATGTATTCTAAAGGTAATATCTATTTCAAGTCAGGATTGACATAAGCTGACTTCCATGGGCTGAACATCCTCCTTTTTTCCCTGAAGTTAGCAGAGTTGGATTAGGATATGAGGAGCACAAGGAAAATCTGATCACTGGAAACAGTGGAAGAGACCATGAACACAACTTGGTGGAGTAAGTCCAGTTGTGTGACCAATTGTCTCAGTGATTATGGAGAAGCAGTGGAAATTATTGCCTCTCACACTCCATGTTTTGAAAGATGAGCTAAATGGTTTGTACTGCTCTCCTGCTATCCTGCCCAAGGTACAGGAAGGTGCAATACCAGGTCACTCTACATAGTGTCACAGATAGTAACACACAGGAGCAGACCTTTCCAAGACATATCATCATCAGAAATCCTGAGAAGTTGGTTTTGCTTCCAGAAAAAAAAAAAAAAAACAACCAAAGAAACCAGAATTCCATTCCTTTGAATGGAAAGGGCTCATGCCAATAACTCAGAGGTCAGGTGAGAGATCCTAGTCTCAGGAGGATTTGCTACATGGTTCTTACAAAATTTTATTGCTGTGTTTCACTGTCCTGTTTGTTTTCCTAAAGTCTGAGTTTTCAGGTCAGAATTGTGATTTGAATGTGGTGTTCTCTTTTCTCCTGGATAATTTTCTCCAGCATTTAGAAAGCCTGTTTTTTCAGGCCACTGTTCCATGACAATCCATCCTCTATTAAGATATCTATGTTTTTTGAGACTTCTTTTAACTTCAGGTGGGCACCGAAAGTGCCTTTGAAATCCAATGTGCCATAGGCTGAGCATGATCATAATGATCTGGCAGCTGCTGTTTAAAAAAATTGATTCAATTTCATTTAAGACAGAATTTGCAAAGCCTTGTAGAGGTATGTGTGTTCAACACACACACATTTTATTGAAAATTGGGTATTTTACTCTTTTAGGTATTTCTGAAAATCTCAGCCTAAATTTTCTTTAGAATGATATATTTCCTTCAAGGAAATCTACCCCCCACCCTTTTATGGGGAAAATGCTTCTCTCAGAGCTGTGTGGTAGAATTCACCATTGATATTATGTTCTCCCCACCTGCATGCAAAGCAGAGCTCTTTTTCCTGGTTTTATTTTCCCTGTTCTCTATTTCTCTTTGCAGTGCATTTACCTCAGCCAGTATTACCATGGTGCTCCAATCAATACAATGTCCAGTGCCCTGTACAATATAGTTCTAATTTTTTTCACCCACAGGCTTTGATTTTGATATGGACACTTCCACCATAAGCCTATACCTAGTAATTAAAATCCTTGTATATTTTTTGCACAAGTTCCCTGTTTTCCTTTCTGATGCATTCAGGCACTGTGAATTGTTCCCTGAAGCCAAATCTCTACTTTTTATTGTTATGTGAATATTCTGCTCACACTAGATATTATGCTTTTACTTCCTATTCAATAAATATCTATGACATTCAGCTCAGCAATGAGTATTAGTCTGTCAGAACACTAATTTATGGTGGGAATAGTGTAATATCAAAAGGTTTATGGATCAGAAATGTGTAAATATGAAGCACAATCAGTGGCTCCTCCATGAATTAAATTCTAAACAAACATTCCATTGCAAAATTTGTTCATGCATTTTTTTTATCTGTTGTTTGAAAATTGATCTGAAATGTCAGGTGATTTATGAGCTTAGGAGATTCTTATTTGACATTTTTCCTTCTGCATTTTGTGACAATATATAAGCCATCAGGTTGTTGAGGATGAGAATACATTTCAGTTACTTCATTGGGATATAGCTCAATATTAACTTTCTGGTCTGCTGTCTTACTGAACAATGCCTGTTCCTCTGACAGTTCATTTGGATATTGTCATGGTGTTGGAAGCTTTAAAGGGGTTAATGAGGTATTTATTCCATTATTGTTATTGGAAATTACAGTGTCTAGAACACTTACACAAGAAGATTAAAGATAGATGCTTTAGACCACTTTCTATAGTCTGATAGGCCATTATTTTCTGGTTCATAACACAAAATAGTACTTTTCATCAAGGAGCTCATATTCTCTAGATGATTCAAAAATTCACAGACCAAAACCAATGTAAAATATTAAGTTCCTGATACTTTTTTAACCCCAAACAAGTTAGAATGCAAATGTTTTAATCAAACAAGGTGAAAGTGTCACACACATTTCTCTTTTCTGAAGACTAACAGTGGAAGGGGTGTCTTGACACATTGGAGTAAGCCTCCCCTAGCCTGGCTTCTGCTTCTGACTTAGCAAACATGGGCAAACTCTGCTGCAGATGATAGTTTGAGTTGTTTTACAAAGGATTTAAAACTTTGTTTTTTCTCTGATTTCCAACAGGAACACATTGAGTCAAGTCTTGCCATTTGAATGTGGTTCCTTGGGTTGATGAGCAACAATTTCCCACTGGAAGGAGAGCACTCACAGGGTGAGTTGCATGGTGAGTTTGAGACATTTAGGATCCTGTCTCTGTACCTTTTTATTAGCATGAAAGCTCCTGCTGTACTTTTTCAATCACGAGGGCCAGGAAACCATTTCCTAGCCCTCCAGTCTGTTCTGATTGTGCAACATGGTGATGAAGCTATCAGAGACCTGTAAGGCTTTTCTTTGTGATTTAGAATTATTAGAGCAAATCTCTGCAATCTTTCATGCTCACACTGTATAAGAAATTATACAACCAATTGTTGTATTAGATGACAGAAACCTCCTAGTAACTAGATCTGGAACACATCTAACAGCAGATGAAGAGAGAGACAGCTGGGGAGAAACACATCTCCATTCATTCAGAAAATCAAAAGCCATATGGAATGGTCTTGGGAAACTTGTTTAGGCTGATCCACCTTGAACTGTTTACCTTTCTTCAGCTGCTTGGCCACTCTTGGA
This sequence comes from Haemorhous mexicanus, assembly GCF_027477595.1. Taxonomy (NCBI): domain Eukaryota; kingdom Metazoa; phylum Chordata; class Aves; order Passeriformes; family Fringillidae; genus Haemorhous; species Haemorhous mexicanus. Next base: position 70,500,310 of record NC_082344.1, on the reverse strand, counting down.
CAGGGGAGTTGGACAGGATCATCTCCAGAAGTCCCTTCCAAACTCAACCTGTAATTCTGGGAGGAACCCTTAGAGGCTCCCCTGCCCCTTTACACCCCTGGGTGCACAGGATGGGCAAGAGGCACAGCAGGATGTGCCTGGGAATCTCTGCTTCTTACAGCTCCTTCCACAGGGCAGCAGCCCAGATCTGTTGAGTATTGGAAATTCAGGCAACCCTGACAAGGGGAGAGATGATGAGGAGGACTCCATCTTATCAGAAGGCTAATTTATTACTTTATTATACTAGACTATATTAAATAATACTACACTATACAATACTAGAGAATACAGAAAGGATACTTACTGAATGTTAAAAAGATAATAATGAAAACTCGTGACTCTTTCCAGAGTCCCAACACAGCTTGGCCCTAACTGGCCAAAGAGTCAAAACAACTCACACCAAAATCCAATGGAACAATCACCTGTGGGTAAACAATCTCCAAACACACGAGTACAACACAGGAGAAGCAAATGAGGTAAGAATTGTTTTTCTTTTCTCTCAGGCCTCTCCCTGCCTTTCAGCTTCCCAGGAGAAAAACCCTGGGCAAAGGAATCATGTTCAGGGAATGTGAATGTCACAGTTGAGAAATATGTGGCCCTTCTGCTGCCAGTAGGATTCATGTCCCACACTTATTTGTTGTGAAGGGGCAAGTGTGGTGTTGTTTAATTCTTCACTCTCTCATTTCCTGGATTTTTCAACTCTGTATAGTCCATGGTGGATGCCATCTGTACTGTCCTGCCCGAGGTGCAGCCCTTCAGTGTCACCTCAGATGTCTCTGACAGGGTCCAGGACACTTCACACTCAATTTGGTGTCTTTTCCTTTAAAACATCCTTCCCTCTTTGCTTCCTCATTTTCCTCCTCGACACTCGCCTGCTTTGTCCTCTGGTCAATTACAAGAATCCACCTGTTAGAGAGAAACTTTGGTTCATCAGCATTTAGAAAATGGACTTTTTTCTACAGGAGGGGTTTACTCAGCATTTAGTTTATGTGCCAAGCCTTACAGTAATCCTTGAGAAAAGCAACAAGATAACAGGCAGCAAAACAATATGGTATAGAGCAGAGATGTGTTGGGAGATATTCATGTAGCAGAAAACAACTTTATTGTAACAGAAATGAGTTTCATTTTCACACAGCAATACAATGCATAATCTGATAAATTCTCAAAATAACTTTATCATCCTGGATATTATTTTGGAAAAAGTAAACATTGACTGAGAAAGTTTCTGCTAATAAAAAGAAAAACTCAAACCATTTTTGGGTTTGGGTATTGTTTTTTTTTGTTTTTTGGGGGTTTTTTTTGCATTTATGAGGTGGGGATAGGTTATAAACCAGAAAAAAAAAAGTATTTGTAGCTGATACATTGCTAGCAATGCCCATTTCTACTGGCCAGCATGCCCATGTGACTATTTAATCTTCCATGGTAACTTAAGCACAAGAAAAAAGCCTTTACAGTTCAGGGCACTGCTGCCTGGCCAGAGGTTTGTAATAATTCATAGACCTTTCACTTTCATTTTTCTAGAGCTGAGGAATTACATTCTGCTATTAAAATGGCTTTGTGAGTTGCCTGATAGAGTATATATATATTCTCACTGCTCAAAGAGATAAATAGAGCTTCATGGGGAGCAGGGACTTCTTAGTAGCAGGTGCTCTAAGGACTCCATATGCCTTGAAAGAGAATATCTTTGTGCTTCCCTTCACTCATCAGCAGTTTTTGCATAGAATCCTTTAAAAGATGTGGGCTAGCAAGAAGCATTTATCCTCCTTGGGCAGCAGCCACATGTGTTTGTCCTGTTGTGCACATTAAGGGTAAGAATTGTGAGTGGGTGGTTGCAAGGTGGGGCAAAATGTGGGGTACCAGCTTCCAGACCTGTGTGTGGAAGGCTTGAGGAGGTCCCAGGGAGCAGCAGGTGGGCACTTTGTGGGCAGTTCAGGTGAGGTTAGGATCTACTCAGTGATTGATTGGGGTTGGTTTTAACTGCCCTGGTCACAGTGGCAGGATCTGAAGTACAACCCTGATGTGGAGAGCCTGGTAGAGCTCATGGGATTTTATAGTGCTCCTTCCTTTCCAGAGTCAGATCTCTACCTAGTGTTTTTCTTCTTTATTTTCAGGGTTTATTGATTTCCCTGCTTGACTGACAAAGGCCTGGAGGAGAAAATGAGAGTTTCTGCTGGGAATTTCTTTCTTAATGGTAGACAATGCTTGTCAAAGTCTTCCAGCTATAATAGAAAATGCTTCCATTAAAGCTAACTGGGAGAACTCAGTCTGAGGATGTTCCTGGGAGGAGATGATGTGTGTCTATTGGTTTCCCTGCAATATATGAGCTTTGAATTGTTTGCATGTATTTGATTGCAGCTAATTGTAGACTAGACCCAACTCATGGGTCTCAAAAGAAAAGGAAATGCTGTAGACTCAATGACCAGTAATAGTCAGGATCAGATCATGACAAAATTTAGCTTTTTGATTGAATTTCCAGACTGCCTCCAAAAAAAATGTCATGGCTCCCATTCCCCAGGTTAAACTGCTGTTCTCAAGGTAAAAGAAAGAGCCAAAATGTAGCAGCACATCTCTGAGCTGTTTTATTCCTCAAGTGAGACATGGGACTAGGTGAAAAAAGATATCAAAAATAATTTCCTTGGTCTTTGTGTCTTCAGACTCCAGTTTCCCCATCAGTGAGCACAGCCTTATATTCTCAGTGCTTCATAGGGGGTTATATTACATTGACTTGGACTTTCATACAAATCACAACAGCAAAGCTTTTTGCAGAATGGGGACTGTAATTCACCTGTGTGCACAGCATAAGCTGAGATTTGTGCATGCCAATAGCCATGAGTGTTCCCAATAACAGTGTCATGCTCTTCTTGGCATCCTTATAAACCTTCAGACAAGTCTGCAAACATATCTTTTCATTCAGTATTCTACTTTTCTCTGTTCCTTTTTTTTTTAATAAGCCTTAAATCTTGCCCTTGCATTTTACAAATTGATAAGTGTCCTGACATTGCAGAACCTGGGGTAGATTGTATCACCCTTCATTCTTTCCCTTGCAGGTGTAGCCTTGCCAAATGTGACATGCCATTCATAACACAAACAGGATTTTACAATACAGAGTACCAGGATTTTGTTACTGGGTAGAAAAGGAAGCTCAATTTTTAAGGTTGTTTTGGGAGTGGGAGGAAAGAGAAGAAGTGGGTATTTATTAATTTTTGTTCCTAGTAAAAAACCTTTAGTTTTAAATTTATAGAAGGGCCTATCTTTGGCACTTGAGCTCAGTGTCTGTCTCATGGCAGTGGAGCTGCACTGGTTCCCACAAGCAATGCCTCAGTCCTCCAAGTGACTTGGTAATTATAAATTCTTGCAAAAAGAATATAGAGTAAATATTGCTCTGTGGGTTAGAAGCTTAGTTATAAGGCCTGTTTCTCTGTTCATGTTATCTCATGTCCATAAGAAAAAACTCTGATGAAGTCAGCATAGTTAGACCAAGTTAAAGATATTTTGAAAGGAAGTCTTGGATTCATTATGATGTACTAAATTTGTGCAGATGAAATTACCCCACCCTATGTCTTTGCAGTGGTTTATAACGTGTACAGACACCACTAGTATTTTAACAAATATCTAATGCTGATTAATAAACTTTACATATTTGATCACCATAAATCAATGATGTCAAACAATGATGAAATCAATGGTGCAGTAAATGCAGTAAAAAACAGGTCTCAGGATGCAGCAGATGAAGGAAAGCCCAGGAGCAGTTCAGCCTAACAGAAAAATGGGTTGTTCCAAAGTTATTTCAATAACATTTGGGTTTGGCATTATCTTTGTGATATGTAGGAGAGGTCTTCAGTTAGACTACACTGCTCTAGTTTTACTGGTGCTTCTGGGGGAAGGACACGTTCTACAATTTGTCTATATTTTTGGTTTTCTGACTGCATACATATGATTTTAAGTCAGCTTTATCTCTGGATTGTCTACTGATTTTTGCCACTTTGCATATGTAACTGCTACGTTTGCAGTTGCTAATCAAACTTTGCCAATTAGGATTACTGGAAGAAATCCTCTTGGCTGAAGTAGTTCTGCATCCAAAGTTGTGATGGTCAATGCTGAAATCCTGTGATTGGGAATGCTACAGTCTGGGAGAGCTGGAAAATAGTTTTATTTTCATAACATGCAGAAAAATATGCCACAAAAATATTTATAATTAATAAAACAATTTAAGCAATGGTTTTGCTAGGTAGTGCTCCAAAAAGGATCTAGTGGTGTAGAAAAAAATCAGCCCGTGATTTTTTCTTTTAGATGAAATATTACTATTTCTATATTGACCTCTATTTTTCAGACAATACAAGTTCTAAATGATTTTTAATTTTTTTTTTACTTTTCAGATATTTGGATATGGAACCTTTTGTAATAGAGCTCTATACTTGAAACAGTTGCATTTTACCAGTGATTGCTTTTAATTACTTTGCTCACTTTTTGGGGCATTTTTATTGACTAAAAAATATCTGAAGAGGAAAAGGAAGTCTCTGCAGGACCTGTGTGCAGAAAAGCATTTTTCAAGGCAAGAGTGGGATCAGGCTGAATTTTGTGGTCCCCGTGAAACTATTTGCAGTTTTTACAAAACCTTCACAATTTACACTTGAAGGCATTGTGGCTGTTGTGAGTGATGGGTCATGGCCAGTTTTCCATGGCTGGCAAGTCAGGTGTCTCAAGAATTCTGTATTGAGCATTTTGCTTTGAAAGGATCAGCTAAAGAGCAGCCAAGGGTGGTTACTGCTCTGCTCACTCTATGTGTCATGGTCATTTGATTGTGAATTTGGAAAGAAATTTACTAATTTCAATACAATTCCCTGTTCTGTTGTTTACATCACATATTTCACCCCAAACAACCCCTGTGGCTTTCACAGAAGAAACAAAACTCTGAAATACCCTGTCATTTCCTTAGACTTGAGGCCATGGCTGAAGCATGAGAGTGTGATGATGGGAATTTCATGACTGATAACTGTATCATTAAAAGCTCAAAATAATCACTGGGTATCACTACACTTGCTTGTTTAAAAAATTGATTAAACCCATCTTTAGGCAGAATATCTATTGCAAAGGAAAAATGTGGAAGAAAATTGATTTTGATTCCTTGTAACATAAAAAAGTGATGATCATTTCTTCCCCTCCTACCAGTATGTAATCAAACATGAGCTATAAGATCAGTAACAAAATTATTCTGCTTTGAGCTGCTAACATTCTTCACCCAAACCAGAGCTTATAAGGCAAGCACTCTTGACCTGTTTTCTGTGGTTTGCTAGGTTTTCAAGAAAGAAAGACGAGTCAGAGGGGCTGCACCAAAAGCCCATGGAAAGCAATAAGTGATCTCGATGTGCTCTGTGCAGCACAGAGTCAGCTGTGAACAACTTCAAGGCACCCTTGACTCCAAGCTATGCATGATTTATGGGGGTATCTAACCCTGAGAGCAATGTGGGCAGGCCACTGCAGTGATTAAATCCTATTTGAATGTTTTGTTAGGATAGTTCCTGACAGGACAAAGGGTTCCTTATTCCCTTGTGACAGCATCTCACACACAGCCTTCCTTCCTTGGATTTCTCTGTACTAATCACCCCTAAAAACTAAATAACAGGTTTCTGAAAGAGCCTGAAGGAGGAGTCCTAAGGCAAATGGTTAATGCCTGATCTCCCAGACACAGGGCTAATTAACTGAATCTTTAAACCATCATGATGGGGATTTTCTGCATGCAGGTATTATCAATTATCCCACGAATTCAAGAGCTGCAATTTACAGTAATTAGCACCACGTGTTCTTTGCATAGGACAGGACTGTACAAGGGGAAATAGCTGGTGAAATGTGAAATCCCTGAGTTAAATTGTACCTGTAAATCCATAGACTGAGGATCAAAAACAAAGAAG